>NW_019739956.1:138721-326606 GCF_002891405.2 Cryptotermes secundus
GTCACTTATCTTCGCGGCGCTTTTGACTGTCAGAGCACTCGGAACACGTCTGTACGCTACGAAACTCAAAGCAAACTTATCACTGAAATTTGAATCTAAAAATAGAATTGTCACGAATAAATATTAGTGTGTTGAAACTTTTTGCAGCAGACTTTTAAGAGACTGAAGTGTTATTAACGTTTGTTACCACTAAGCATTTTAGTTAATGTATAGCATTAGTAAGAGGGAAGCCAGGTGGGACTGAAATTAAACAGGACACATCACCTGTTGGCCTATACCGATCATGTGAATCTACTGGGTGATAATGTAGATACCACAAAGAAAAACACACAAACTTTAATTGACGCAAGTAAAGAGGTTGGTCTAGAAGTAAACACGGAGAAAACTAAGTATATGTTGCTGTCTCGTCACCAAAATGCAGGGCAAAATCATGATATAAAGTTAGTAAACAGATGTTTTGAAAATGTGGCACAGATCAGATATTTGGGAACAACGATAACAGATCGAAACCTGATTCAGGAGGAAATTAAGAAGAGATGGAACTCGGGTAATGCTTGCTACCATTCAGTCCAGAACCTTTTGTCTTTTCATCTCCTGCACAAAAACACAAAAATTAGAATATATAAAACTATAATTTTGCCTCTGGTTCTGTATGGGTGTGAAACTTGGTCTCTGACATTAAGGGAGGAACATAGACTGAAGGTGTTTGAGAACAGGGTGCTGAGAAAATTTGGACCGAAGGGGGCTGAAGTGAAAACTGCATAATGAGGAGCTTCATAACTTGTACTCTTCTTCAAGTATAATTAGAATGAACAAGTCAAGGAGGATGAGGTGGACAGAGCATGTAGCAGGAATGTGGGAGACGAGGAATACATATAGGATATTGGGAAAGCCAGAAGGAAAGAGACCACTGGGAAGACCAAGGCGTAGGTGTGTGGACAATATTAAAATGGATCTTAGAGAGATATGATGGGGATGGGATGGATTGGATTGATCTGGCTCAGGATAGGGACCAGTGGAGGGCTCTTGTGAACACGATAATGAACCTTGGGGTTCCATAAAATGCTGGGAAATTCTTGAGTAGCTGCAGAATTGGCGGCTGCTCCGCAAGGGCTCAGCTCCATGAGTAAGTAAGTAAGTAAGTAAATAGCATTAGTATTATATGTATAATATAAATTCCGTTGTAAATGTAACACTTTATTGTAGTTCTTGTCCACCTTCTTTCACACTACATGTTTCGGCCGTAACCTGCCATAATCAGGTGTATTTCACTTCACGTAGCTGTCACACTACACACTGCAAACGTATTAAAGAAAAGCAGTGGCACGCACGCAGAGAACCTGCACAAAATAACACGCGAGCTGTGCTGAAAGCAAGAGGTAGCCGCTGCAGCACATACTATAAGCATAGAGCAGGTATCTCTGTGATTTTATATTTTAAATTAAAATTTTAAATATTAAAGCTAAAAAGAGAATTTAAAATTTTAAACTAATCGACGAGTCACTATTAATAAAGATTTGAAACATAATTGACAAAACCTACAAGGAAAGTTGTGGAATATCGGGTGCGTTTGTTTCTGTATCTTTATTCATGGTCACTTTGTAATTAATGTAGACTATCATATTTTGTATTCTGTTTTTTTTAATAATTTTTGTGTATTTCTATTTTTTCGTGCTAACTTTGTAATAGGCCTCTGTGCTGTTAAGTTTGCACGTAAATATACAAGAATTGAATCGAATTGAATTGAATTGAATTGAGTCTGTCGCTAAGTGTTCATTGTGCTGGGGAGTGAACACAACCCGCTGAACCTCCCCCTGTCAACGCTGCAATTCCGTCCGGCCGCTACCTAAGGATTCGTCTTGTCAGCACTTAGCTCTGTCCAGTTTGAAACAGCTTTGGCCGTCATGTATGTCAGCGTTGACTGCCTCTAAACGACATTGGTCGACAATCTTATGTTGGTGAAGCGCGTTACCAGAAGCATGTTATATTCGTGAGCCAGTATCACAGTGTTCCTGGATTCATTTCCACTCCCAACAACAATGCTGTATTCTTCGGTCCGAGGTGGTTGCTACATCGCACGCAGGCGCGGTGAGGGATCGTTAAATTGCTGCTCAAATGTATATCTCATTACGTAATTGTATTTCTCCCTTTATCTTCAGCATAAATGCGAAACTCCAGAAAGCAGACACGCTGCGCACGCCCTTGTGCGTGGTGACGTTCAAAGGCATCATTTTGCCTCGACTGAGACCGTTGCTATGAACTTGCAACACAGGATCGCTGTCTCAGACGTGAGTAACGTCGGCCCCAGGCTGACACCACAGCATGCATGTGTTTGTCATTACAGAGTGCCTCAGAGCCGTAGGATGCTGTAGGATTGCTCCAGGCATAAGCGAACTGCCGTACGAAATATGAAATCCTTTTGTTCATCTCCCCTTTGTCTTCTTACTCGTTATTTTCCCCTCCTCTTCGTCTTCTTCGTTACCTTTGTTCCTTTCGATTCTCCAAATCTCAGCGACACAAGGGCTATGTGTTGCATTACCACACATTTTCCGGGGTGCCCAGTGTACGTATAATAAGCCTATATTTTCAGTTCACTCACTCAAAATGAAATATGAATGTTTTTACGGCTTTGCAACATTTTCTGAATGTGAGGCTTCCGGCTATTGGACACTGAAGTGAAGTGACATTAACATGACTCGTTTCGAGTTATTTAATGACAGAATTAATATACAACCCATCAGAGTGATGGTAAAGCTAAAAGGCATATTTGTCCCTGTGCTTAATAATGTCACGTATAAAGGGTTATTTTTTCCTTGGCACTACAGCCCCAGTGGGCCTAGGCCTACCTCCATGAACTTCTCCGTTCACTCGGTTTTTCTAGATCTTACACATTCGGTAGGACTCCTTGGGCGGGTGATCAGCTTGTCGCAAGGCGTCTACCTGTACACAAACAAAGAAAAACGCACACAGACATCCATGCCCTGAGTGGGATTCGAACAACAATCCCTGCTTCCGAGACCTTAGACCGCTCGGCTACCGTGACCGGCCGTATAGAGGGGTTGGCGTAATATAATTATGGGTTCTGGATTTGATGATTGGGTTTGTTGGCGTTTCTGTACAATTACAATCAATTACAACTCACACTCAATCTTGTCCGCTGAGGCCTGTCGTCATTCTGCTTCTTCTTCTACGACTCCTGCAAACAGAGTCAAAGTCAAAGTCACATTGCGACTGACGGTTAGTCAGTAAGTCTTTTGTTTTCGAGCCCCATCTGTGGCTCATGACCATATACGTATTACTCTTTGACAAAGTTTTGTTTTTTTGGGTCGCCTCTCTGACGAGAGGACGGGTCTGACTCTTGTAAATGCTGCTGGCCCTCTCCAGCGCAGTCTTTCTCGGGTCCGAGTCCCTTGGGACTCGCGACCATATTTTACTGTCTCAGATTTGAGACTTCCCTTTTCGTCGCCTCCTACGACTCGCAGGGTCACCGTGGAGGTATTCGACCCCTCCTCCACACGGGTTTTTACTACTCCTTCGAATTCGTTGCCTTTTATAACTGTCTGAGAACCTGATGGAGATCAGCGCCTCCAACGGTTCTATTCAGTTCTTCGGGAAAGCGTTCTATCGGAAACCATGCATACATTCCCAATCAGCGGCTCCGTTTTATAAGTGTTTACAACTTGTTATCTGGTAACGACTCGTTCGCTGCTGTACGTTATAACGGAAACTAGTGTTTACTTAGCTGTTGCCTAGCAAATGACCATGCCATAAGGACATATGGGAGAGATGAGTCATAATAACACGGTTATTAAAGCCACAATGCTTGCCTGAGGCTGAACCAGTATTTGCAGTGTTATTCTGTACAGCCTTTGGAACGGATATTTTGCAACTGCACTACGAAGCGTGCCTCCCACCTGTCTTGTTCTTCTGTTGCGGGATTTCTGCCCTGGCACTTACTGCCTTCTCTCGTATGATGCGTAAGCCTGTGGTAGAAATATACATTTTTATTGAGGTCTTCCTTGATATCTGAAGGAACTGAATTTATGAGATATGTTCAGAAATGCTCTCTTCATGCGATACCTGCACTTGGCCTGACACACGCCGGTAGTGGGTGCCCTGGCAGTTGCTTATCTCACTTGTCTCCTTTAGTTGCGAGGCAATGACAACACGCAGCTTGGTAACACGGGCTTGACTTTCAAATAATCTACATACACACTGTGAACGTGTTCACTGAAATTCTGCGACCATTTTTTTTGTCCTGGTTTATTATGAAGGCAAATTTATTCTTAACAGGCGATGAACAGGTTTTGTTCAGGGCAAAGTTATGAACTGTTTCTCTCTTATACTTCTTGGTGAAATGTCCGTAATAGTCATCCAGAAATAATAGTTCAAATAAACACACACTCTATATGCACACTAGCTTATGAATCTTTTGGCGAAGCGTTGTGATTAGTTTTAATACTGTAGACTTCGGGATAGCTCAGTCGGTATAGCGACTTGCTACGGGCTGGGTGGCCAAGGGGTCGGAATTCGAGTCCCAGTAGGGTTAAGAATTTTCTCTTCTCCACGTCGTCCAGACAGCCTCTGGGGCCCTCCCAGCCTCCTATCCAATGGGTACCGAGGGTAAAGCGGACGGGGCGTGAAGTTACAAACAGGTGCCGAGGTCAAGAAAATGTGGGTCTATACGTTGTGCGTTCAAGTTCTAAGGTCTCCGATTTTTTCTCACACAATAATCATACAAAAAATTTGAAACTTCTGTCACTTTTCAACGTAATCTCCCTGCAGCTGTACACATTCTTCACAACGTCGACGCCATGATTCCATGGCCGCTGCGAACGCTTCTGTAGGAGTCTGTTTTGACCACTGGAAAATCGCTGATGCAATAGCGGCACGACTGGTGAATGTGCGACCTCAGAGAGTGTCTTTCATCGTTGGGAAAAGCCAAAAATCGATAGGAGACAGGTCAGGTGAGTAGGGAGCATGAGAAACCACTTCAAGGTTGTTTTCACGAAGAAACTGCTGCGTCGTGTACGCCCGATGCGCTGGTGCATTGTCCTGGTGAAAGGGCACACGTGCAGCCTTTTCCGGCCGTTTTTCTCGCAGTGCTGGAAAGAGCTTGTTCTTCAAAATATCTTGGTAGGATTCACCTGTCACCGTAGTGCCCTTTGGAACGCAATGTATAAGGATTACGCCATCACTGTCCCAAAGCATGGCCACCATCATTTTTTCAGCACTGGCGCTCACCCGATTTTTTATTTATTTATTTTTTTTGTGGCGGCGAGTCTCTGTGCTTCCATTGAGCTGACTGGCACTTCGTTTCAGGATTGAAAAATGGCATCCATGTCTCATCCATTGTCACATTTGATGAAAAGAAAGTCCCATTCATGCCTTCATCACGTGTCAACATCGCCTGGCAAATTGCCATGTGCGCAGCCTTGTGGTCGTCCGCCAGAATTCGTGGCACCCACCTCGAGAACACTTTCCGCATTTGCAGGTCTTCATGCAGGATTGTATGCACAGATCCCACGGAAATGCCAACTTTGGAGGTGATGTTTTCCACACTCAATCGGCGATCTTCCAAAACAACTTTCTCAACTCGCTCGACCATGTTGTCATACCGGCTGATGCGGGGCCAAGATTGTTTTTGGTTCGTTGTCACACGACGTTCGGCCTTCTGTGAACTTTCGCACCCACGAACGCACAATTTTCGCATTCATGACACCATCATCACATGTCTCACTAACTGGCGATGAATTTCAGTGGGTGTCGCACCATGCAAGTGGAGAAAACGAATGATTACTCGCTGTTTTTGTAACGCAAACGTCGCCATTTTAGGTATCAAAAACGCTCCTCAGTCTCGCCGCCACCACTAGAGTTCTGTGTGCCGTACAGTGCTGCCATGTCTGTCACGCATTCACAAAGAGTGCACACGTATTTTAAACTAAATCGCATGTGTCTATCTTCTCCCAGTCATGAGAAAAAAAATCGGAGACCTTAGAACTTGAACGCCCCTCGTACAGCCAATGTCCCATACGCTTTCATGGTGTAGTGCTTAATTAGTTAAGCACAGGGACAACTTTAACATTTTGTTTACTGTAGACCTTTTCCAGAGCCCAGCTTGATTCTTAAAATTCGATATTAAAGAAGCTTCAATTTCGGATGAAGAAACTATTCTGACGAGCGAGCTGGAAAGAGCTGCTCTCAATTAATGTACTCCGTGCTATTAAATAGATAATTTCTTAGGTTGGCTATTTAACGACACTGTCAGAATGAGACTATATGACGTAGATTATAGGATGATAATATGGAGAATTCGGTGGAACAGGAATTGGCAGGGGAGACCCAAGTACTCCTAGAAAGACTGACACAGGGCCACTTTGTCAGCCACAAATCCCACATAACGTGACCTGGGCTCGAATCCGGCCTGCCACAGTGGGAAGCCGGTGAATCCCAACCTGAGATATGACACTAGCAGAACAGGATGTATTTACCAAATATGGGATGTATAATTCTTCAGCGTAAGAATTATTGTTGGTGTTGTTGTTGTTGTTGTTGCTGGAAGGAAGCGGCCGTGGCCTGGTAGAGTAATTATCCTTGCGTTAGACTGCAGTGGCTGAGGAAAACCACTAACACCTCAGCCAAAGTAGCCGGTGTTTCAGCCGACATTCGAACCGAGAACCTCCAGAATACAACTGTAGAGCGTTGCTTGTGCACCTGCCAGCACAGTATGATAACAGTTCAATTTAGTTCCTTATTTGTTTACATGGACCGCCTCTGTGGTCTAGGGGTCCGAGTTCCTGGCTACAGATCCAGAGGTCCTGTGTTCGATTTCGGGAGCTACCAGATCTTCTGAGAAGTAGCGGGTCTGGAACGGGGTACACTCAGCCTCGTGAAGATAATTGAGGAGCTATTTCAAAGAAACAGCGGCTCCGTCCTAGAAAACCGAGTTTAACGGCCGTGGGGATTCGCTGCGCTGACCACGTGACACCTCCTATCCGCTAAAGTTGCCACAAACTTTGCTGACAAGCGGCGGTCTGTCGGTCGGTATAGTTAGATTGCGGACTACAGACCACGGAGTTTGTTTGTTTATTTGTTTATTTGTTTACGTGCTGATCTCAACAGCCAATGGTCAGTTGCAGTCAGCACGAATATAAATATAAATATAANCTCGGCAGTAGCTGGAGGTGAGTGGTCAGCTTCAATCCCCGGTCACTTTACCCCCAGGGAAAGAGGCCCCGGCACCCATTCGATAGGAGGTTGTGTGGACCACAGAGCCAGTTTCGACGACGTGGAGAACTGAAAATTCTTGCCCCCACCTGGACTCGAACTCAGGCCCCTTGGTCGTCCAGCCCGTAGCCGGCCGCCATACCGACTGAGCTGTCCCGGCCCTTATGTTAGTACTGGAGTTTTAAATAATACGTAATTCTTCAGTTTATGCCCAATAAAATAAAATTACCTTATGTGAATGAGCTTTATTTTGTTTATAACAGATAAAATAAACGGCTGATGCCAAGACAAACCCAAGGATTCAGCGGGAGAGAAATTAGATTTCTGTTACTGCATGTTGGTGGCGGCGCTGGTGGAAGGGTTTCGCTTTTTATTGTACAAGATTTGTGGCAGAAGGAAAAGAATAATATTCTTGAGAACATTGGATAGCCTACGCGTTTCCTGAATTTTGCTTTTTTTTTCTGCTGTCACTGCTACTGCTATCATCAGGGTTGAAGTCACATTGATCGTTCCTGTAAATTGTGACGTGGAGAACATTTGCTGAACTATCACTATTATTATTGTATCTAACCATCCTCCGATAGCTGTACAGTCTGTCTCAAATAGTCAGAAAATTCAACCATTCGACAGAAGTAACAAATTCTCTCTTAGTCAGCAAATTTTCGCATCCTGTATCCAGTTTGTCATATCGGCTTTGTGGGTTTAGCTGCATTGTGTGTTTAAATTGCTTCGTCGTTTCGGCTTATGTTGCAGTTGAAATCTGCAGAGTGGACGAGGCGTATCGAAGATGCGGCTTTGTATGCAGGTTTCACGGTGAAGTAAGGTTCAAGGAGGCCATAGCTCAATTTAAGCTTCACAATAGGAAAAAGGGTGGTGGGTTGGAGTATGGTGTTATACTACGGTTATCCATAATGTATCACATTTTTAAAATTAAATTGGATTTCTTTACGTGAATGGAATTCCGGGCTTAGTACTTTCTAATATGAAGCGCTCAGTGTCATTCCCAAGTACATGCAAACGAGATGTGTATAAAGTGGCCTGTTGTTGCCACAAGCAGGCCTACGTTATGTGTATATCGATATGCGAGTGCAATGAATGCTTCCTATGTAAAGTAGCCAAGATAATTCCGCCACAAAAAACCACGTTCCTTGTAAATCAGCAGTAGCACCTCCTGTCTTCATGATAGCCGCTCATCCCTTTCAGCTTCCTGACTGTTGTATATAAGGTCGATAGCGTGAAGATTCGTATGGGATGCTGTGGCCAAGCTCAGGAAATTCAGCCTTATTGATCCTCTTCTGCTTCAACGGTGCTGGGTATCCGCAACGTTTGGAGTAGAATTGTGACCTTGAGGTCCGCTCTGCAGAAGACACAGGGTGGACCAAGCGAGTGGGATGATTATGATGATGATGATGATGATGATGAGAATGACATTTTAATAGATGAGAAACATGGTGCACAGTAAGAAATTACAGCGAGCAAGACGCGAAATGGATAATTTAAATTCAGCTCTAACAGAGAAAAAATTCGAAGGAATACATCCAGTGGATGGAATGCATAGCCAATAATAAAATCACAAGCTTGTTGCAGATATTTGTACAGAAACCTGCTCTAGAAGTAGGATGGATGTACATATGTACATGTACTAAAAATGAGGGCAAACAATGTAATTGAAGAGGCTACATATAATCTCCATTTTTTATTTTTGCATTGTTGACCGGCCTTAAAGTTCAACTGTTGCAAACGTAGATTACAAGGTCAAAAAATATGTTTAATTGTACCTCGCTAGATATTTAACGTGTCTAAAAGCGTTCTATTGAAAATTTCGCGTCTTAATGCGATCTGTATTTTACGTAAAGTAAAGTTTTGTATGTTGTAATAAGTTATTTTTTTGAGAAAGTATGTAACATTTTATTACAGATCTGTGTTAAATGCGTAGGGATCACATTAGTTAGATGTGAATCGATTTTAACCCGAAAGCTTTTTCGGAATAGACAGCAGGTAGAACAAGTTACTTATCCGAGAGTTGAAAGGGCGGACTGACGCAACCTACCAGAGAGAATATTACTGCGACAGTACGTAAACACTTAACTACTCAAACCTATGGAGCAGGATTCTCTTTGAGAAGCTAATAAACACTTAGATAATCAGGAGATTTCCTTTTATGGAACTACCAATTTCATTGCCGGGTTCACAAGAAACCTGTATTTGTCCTTATCCTGAGCCAGATGGATCCAGTTCGCAATATCACGCCCTGTTTGAAAATGCATTAATAATTTTTAGTAAGTTTCTATAGAGAAAAAAGAGGCTTAGATAATGAAGAAATTACATGTTAACCCCCCNCCCCCAATTATCTTTATACATACATGAAACTTCTGACAGAAATTAAATTTTGTAAAGGTTACTATGAATGAAATGATTATGTCGATGCTTGGACAGTGATCATGCGCAATACTTCTGTTATGATTTTGTCAGCAGGCAGGCCAGGCGTGCTGACACGTAACGTTTGTACAGTGGGCAATTGTAAACACTTCTAATAATTGATATGTAGCATTCGTTTGCATGTAACAGGATGAGTATTTCAAGGGTAGCAATCCGAAAGTTAATGTTACACGTAATAAGAACATCAGAAATCGGCGATTTAGTTTTCTTTAAACTCTGCAGTACCGGAAAATTCGATTTGGTTACAGCTATTCAGAGCCATGAACCTCTGCATTGTGTCCGATGAACCGTTATAATATCTTTATTAATTCATAGAAGCTCGGAACATTTTACGTAATAATTTAAAGCCCAGTGGTTACTATATGTGCCATCTGCTTTAATGTACAGTAACACTGAATTCTGCCCACAATATGTGTTTATGTGTTTCGTACCATTCCCAAAACAAACACCGATTATTTCCCTAAGCAGCATTAACTCTCTGGTCTTTGCAGCGTATACGTAATGTATTTTCTGTGAGATACGAACTGAGTTCTCATATATTGTTTCATGAATTTTAGCTCTTCAAGAATTAAAGTGTGCTACTTTCGAAGAAAGCTGTCCTTTATCGACTGAGAATTTATTGCCCACCATTTTCCTGCTATTTGAAGGGATAAAAAAACTCCATGACTTGAGTCCGCAAGCAAACTATACCGACCCAGCTACCTCCGCTTGTCGGCGAAGTTAATGCCAAATTTAGTGGATAGATGGTGTCGCGTGGTCAGCTCAACGAATCCCCACGGCCGTTAATTTCGGTTTTCTAGACCTGAGCTGTTATTTACGTGAATTAAGTCCTCAGTTATCCTCACGAGGCTGAGTGGACCCCGTTACAGACCCACAACTATTTGAAGGGATCACTTTTATTAATTCGACATTCTGGTTAGGTAGATATTCATTCATTTTTCATTTGAACCTGAACGTCTTACAGTTAATGGAAGATTTGCGTAATAATTCTCCAAAGCACTAAGAACTTATTTAGTGGACAAGATTATCGGAGCTTGATTTTTAAAAAAGACAAAGAAATTAATACATTAAGGAGCTATGAAATGTTAGCAGCTTAATGCACTGTATCTGTGATTCCGCTAATTAGGAACGTGAATGCAGTGGAAAAGATAAGAGTTAGCTACGTTCAGTGAGCTTGAAACTCTGAAGTTTTTCGATAAACCGGTCGTTGTCTTATTGGAGCCGCGAGTTCCGGAGCCATTTTGGTTTCCACCTTCATTTAAGAGAGGAAATGAGACAAGCAGAACGAGAGGAGGGAACTTTAGCTCATTTTATGCATTTTTTCGCATAGTTGGGGGTGGAATCCAATTGGGCCCACTCGGCACGGCGGCCACTGATTGTCCTAGTAAACCTGCCCCGGGTGATTATGTTGATGGAGAATTTGGTGGAATGGAGATTGGCAGGGGAATATGGAAATTCCCATTCTCGGTGTGATAATGAACGTAGTTTGTACGCTCCTGGGGGCCTATTGCTCATGTTTATTCACTTCATGAATATGTGGAACTACACGTATATAAATAAATCGGTATTGATTTAATCTGTCAAAGAGCAGTAAGAATGGACTGGCTCACAAAAAAGCCCAGTTTTCTGCATTTTGAAAGTATTTTCTGTTGACTGACCTGTTACCGGAGCAGCGGCAGCGCTCCGATGCCACCACGTCACCGCTGGCGGGAGAGGGGATGTCCTCCATAGCCCAATACGTCACACTGTCTGTTGAAACGTGCTGCAAATGGTACAAACGTCCAAAGGCAGGCATGAAATCTGCAAAAGAGCGCGCGGCTTTGTTGCCATAAATTTATTTTGGTTTCTTTCGAGAATGGGTAAAGAAGAGATAAACGATCTGTGTAAAAGCATATGTTGTAATTACCAACAGAGATATCTGTAGGATGCGCCACTAATGTTGAGGTCAGGGTTTACAATTCAGTATTTCTCGCATACCGTCTAAAGTATTTACTTACATGAGAGCACTCAAGCAAGAACACTTTACCCTAAGTTTACTTAAACAGTATCATCTCATGTGCTGCGGGCTGCTTAATGGCAGGCACTGAAGATACACATTGGAGAGTACAATAAAGCGTTACAGGAGCAGAGCATACAACTGATGAACTAATCTGAATTTCGTTTTTTTTCTGCATTCGAGAAAGCCCAACAATTCATCAAGACAACAACATTCAACGACCAGTATTCGAACCTGGTGCATTCTAAAAACAAAAGGAGCGTTGTATCAACGATCAAATCTCAATATATTGTTATTATAGTATGTAAAATTGGAGTATACAGCAAAACCGGAATTTGGAATAGATTCCTAAGACGAATTTATCTGTATAAATAAGATAGAAAGGTGCACGCGGTAACATAGTTGGTTGAAGAACTATGTTAAAAGCCGGAAGGTCGCGGGATCGAGTCCTGATGAGGTCATAGAATTTTTTCAATTGACCTAATCCTTCCAGCCGCATTATGGCCCTGGGGTCGACTCAGCCTCTAACAGAAATGAGTACTAGGAATATTCTTGGGGGTAAAGGGCGGCCGGCGCGTAAGGCTGACAGCCTAACCGCCATCTATGAGCCGATTGTCTAGATAATGTTGGAACCTCGACATCTCACAACCCTATGGGCCTCCACGGCCTGTTATAGGGATACCATTACTTTAATTTTACTTTATAATATAGAAATTTTGCTTGAATAAGCGAAAAAGCTGAAATAAGTACATTTTACAAAGTTACAAGCTATAGATGGAAAGGCGATGTCTACAGCCGTAAGCCTAACACTAACTGATCTGCAGTTTGAAGTATAGAAATGTGTTTTGACAGTACTGAAGGAGAACATTGTGTCCCCGTTAATGGCGTTTATTGTGTTTAATATTCATCGCTGATTGTTTTAGTGCTTCCAGCTATAAATCATAGCTCCCCTGACAGTCGTTAATCATAGTTTGTGTTACGGATTTTGAGGATTACGTACAGTTTCGACAGAAGCTTGTTACGAATAGCTTACCCAGTATGATGAATGTTGGTATGATTTGAAAACAGGAGTACTCAAATTGCGTATTTAGTTTCAGGTTAGATACAGCTTTTGTCCAAGATTTCACTTGTCCTTTCACATGCAGTACACATTAATTTCAGTGTCTTATGAATTTAACTGTCAGCCCATGGAGTGGAGTTGCTCCCCTATATACGTTTTGCGGAAAGTACAGATATTTGGTGAAAGAAGTTATGAGTTCAAGGAGAACAGTTTCTGAAATGTTTGAAATGATGTGGGGTAGGTACAATGCACCCAAAACTGGGTTTCTGTTTTTAATTTTCACATCACAGTAAGAGATCCTGAAGGCAGCTCCCTGTACCTACAGCAGAAATACTCCCCTTCATCATTATATTTTATTTTTTCAGTGGTTCTGCAGCCCCTTTGGGCCCTGGTCTCTGATTTTTCAATTCCATGATCATTTTACAGACGGTAGGACTCCTTGGACAGGTGATCAGCTCGTCGCAAGGACTCTTTACCTAAACACAGGACAACACATACACATACCAAACATCCATCTCTTTTGTGGGATTCAAACCTACGATCCCGGCTTCCGAGCGAGAGAAGACAGTACGTGACTAGACCGCTCGGCCACCGTGACCGGCCATTGTTATACTAATAGACTGATTTCATAGGACCAGTGGTACTTACTTACACTAGTTTATTCCTACTTTTCTAAAAAGTTCCTATAAAACTCACTTTTAATCAGACTATTTTAGATTGCTTGATTAGGTGTTAAAATAACCTCGTAAGATTGACTAAACAAAGTCTTTAAGGCATTTTGTTCCATTCCATAACTTTTCTTTCTGCTGAAGACTTCAGTTGGAGTGACAGTAAAGCTAGTAAATACTGAGATTATTTAGTAGTTACTATAGGATTCTGACGATTGTGTATAACACACTGATATATTGGGTTTTTGGACTTTATCTTCTTTCTATTCCATGCCGTGGGGTCATGGACTTGATTTTGTGGCATAAATTTCTACAGATCTATCTATCCTAGTTCCACGCTTGTATGTGTTTGCAACAAATTGTTATGAATATTTTTCTTATTAGCTCTCATGGACTTAGCCTGGTCTCAGGTGTTTATAATCTTCATGTTTTGTGACACCGGTTTGTCCAGTGATTGAGGCTAGCTCTTTCTATCGGACCCAACAGAATAGGTGTTGTCCTTCAACTGAGGACGGAAACAGATCCAGTTTCCGAAACGTCCTGTTTTTATTAGTTATCTTAAAAACCAGGACGATGGATAAAGTCCAAAAACCCAATATATCAGTCTGAGATTATTTGCTTAGTTAAAAATTGAGAAGTTTAATATTGTGTAAAGGCTTTCACTTTCTCTGTCTTGAGTAAGTTGTTAACCACTCCCATCCATTGCTCTACAGTTTGAACATTAGCTATTCCTTCTGCATCCAAGGACCTAGGGATTTCCGAATGTCGGAGTGGTATTCATGGTACTGAGATGTGAAGAACCGAATAACCTGGATTTTATTCACAGTAGCAACGTTTGAACTTTATTTTACAGTGAAAAGTCGACATTTTCTCTTGGGGTTCGTCCGCCTCCGCGTCTGCATTTGACTTCAAAATATAGCGAAGCAGCACGTGTAGGTTGCATGTGGCATTGGCTTCACGGGAATGGGAAATTACTGAATAGACTAAAAGAAATAACCAAAACAGGCTAACCCAAAGTGGTCAAAATGATGACGTATTCGGGGGGGGGGATGAAAATGTCAGTCAAACAGTTCGATGGCAACGGAAAAATTAGAACACAGAGAACATTCTCGTGCAAATACTAGTGAAGCTAACCTGGAGAATATGTTGCCACATTGCTTGATAGAAAAGTGGAAGGTAATTTAATATGGGGTTCAACAACAAATGAATACCGGAGTGAACGTAAGGAGTTAGCCACCATTAACAGGTCTGTCCTTGCCTCTCTATCGGACTGTAAAGATTCTAATGAAACTTGCTGCTAAAAATCAGTACTCCATTCTTCCGTTACTTGTCCCCGAAGTACAGATATTCGCCTCAGCGGAATTATCTCAGACACTCTCAATCTGTGCTGTTTTTTTTTTTTTAGAATTACAGACCAAGTACCAATCTGTTAAATATGCTGAAATATATAAAGTCCTATAATTTTACCTTCTGTTTTATTGAGGTTGCGAAACTTAGTGCATTAACTCAAGCGAACTACACGGGTTGACAATCTTTGAGAACAAACCGCTAAGGAGATTTTCTTTCCTCTCGCTCTCACTTTGGAGCATAGGGCTGATTTCTCAGTTTCAGTGATCATTTTTATAGATGGAAGGACTCCTTGGATGGATGATCAGCTCGTCGCAAGGCCTCTACCTAAACACAGGACAACATATACACAGAATAAACGCATACACACACCAAACATCCATGTTTGGTGTGCGATTCAAACCCACGATCCCGGCTTCCCAGCGAGTGAAAACAGTGCTTGCTATAGACCGCTCGGCTACCGTGACCGGCAGTGTATAAGAATAATAATATATAAGAGTTCAGTTCGTACCTCACAGGAAACAGATCCGAACACACTATCCCAGCTTCCGAGCGAGTGAAAACAGTGCATGCCTTAGACCGCTACCGTGACCGGCAAGGAGAATTTTAGGTCCTTTAAAATACGAAATATCAGGACAATGGGAAAAAATTTACATAATGAATTGTTTCATAATGTTTGACTTTCAACTAATGTTCTTTGGAAGATTAAGTCAAGGAGTATGTGGTGTGTAAAGGGAAGGTAACATACACATATATGCGGTAGAAGAGAAATTCCTATATATTTTAAGTCTGGAGACACGAGGTAAAGAGTTATTTGGGGAGCAATATATGTACATTGGAGAATATTATTAAAATTAATCTTAAAGAAATAGAATGTAGGGTTATGGGCTGTGTTCACCTGAGGACAAGGTTCAAAAGACTGAATTTTTAAGCTGGTTAAAATACTTAGAATTCAAAGAACTTGGGTAGTACTTTTGGGTTAAGTTTTGCATTTAAGAACTTTGTCAACATCGAGATTATATAGTGTCGATGATAGGACGATTAGACCGCCTCTGTGGTCTAGTGGTCAGAGTTCCTGGCTACAGATCCAGAGGTCCTGGTTCGATTTCCGGCGCTACCAGATTTTCTGAACAGTAGTGTGTCTGGAACGGGGTGCACTCAGCCTCATGATGATAATTGAGGAGCTATTTCAAGGAAATAGCGGCTCCGGTCTAGAAAACCGAAATTCGCTTCCGTGCGGATTCGTTGCTCTGACCACACGACACCCTCAATCCGCTGAAGTTGACACTAATTTCTCCGACAAGCGGCTGCTTCTCTGTCGGGATAGTTCGCTTGCGGACTAAAACCATGGAGTTTGTTTTGTTTGTTTGATAATCCGATTAATGGAGATGAAACAGTTGATGGTATGAGCATTGACATGGGGAAATGGAGTACTAGGAGGAAACCTGCCCCAATCCCATATGAACTAACCTGGGATTGAACCTGCGTCACAGTGGTGGGAAGTCGGCGAGGGTAGTTCTTGGAACAGCCGAGTGTTTCGAAGAAGTGCTCTGTACCGTGGAGTTCCCAAGTGATACACAAACCGACGCACTTTATCAGTGGCACGACGGAAACAACAGTAAGGCGTGCTGTAACGAACTTGCGGCAACGCTTGCAGATATCGGAAGCTTTGTGTGTTGAAGGCATCTTGCGAGACTTAAACATTAGTTGAGTGGAGACTGCAATAACAATCAACAATTGAATGTAGATCATCAATGCTGTAAAACATCATCAGTGGTATGTTATTTGTACGTAATAATTCAGTCCAGATGTTTGGAACTATGAAAGTTAAAGGCGTCGTTGTGTTCTGAGATCAAAACAATGGAATAAAATTATGTAAAACGGTAAAGCACCATGCTCTTGCAATTGTGGGTTGTATGATGATACATTTTGAACGGGTTTCACTTCAAACACTGATGTTCCATTATTTTGTAACAAGTTAATTTAAATACTTTTAAAATGAGGATTGTTCTTCATAATGTGTTACTCACTAACTCACTCACTCATTCACTCATGGAGCTGAGCCTTGCTTGTGAAGCCGCCAATTGTGCAGCTACTGAAGAATTTCCCAGCATTTCTTGCAACCCTAAGGTTCATTATCGTGTT
This sequence comes from Cryptotermes secundus, assembly GCF_002891405.2. Classification (NCBI taxonomy): domain Eukaryota; kingdom Metazoa; phylum Arthropoda; class Insecta; order Blattodea; family Kalotermitidae; genus Cryptotermes; species Cryptotermes secundus. The sequence continues at coordinate 155,604 of NW_019739956.1, forward strand.
CACAAGAGCCCTGCACTGGTCTCTAATCCTGAGCCACATTGATCCAGTCCATACCATCCCATCCTATCTCTGGAAGATCCATTTTAATATTGTTCACCCACCTACGTCTTGGTCTTCCCAGTGGTCTCTTTCCTTCCGGATTTACCACCAATATATATGCATTCCTCTTTTCATTAGTGCTACATGCACTGCCCACTAATCTTTCTTGACTTGATCATTCTAATTATACTTGGAGAAGTGTACAATTTATGAAGCTCCACATTATGTAGTTTTCGCCAACCTCCCTTCACTTCATCTATCTTCGATCCAAATATATTCCCCCCAAACATCTTGTGTTCAAACACCATCGGTCTATGTTCCTCCCTTAATGTCAGAGACCAAGTTTCACACCCATACAGAACCACAGGCAAAATTATAGTTTTGTATATTCCAATATTTATGTTTTTAGACAGCAGACGAGAAGACAAAGGCTGTGGACTGAATGGTAGCAAGCAGTACCTGAATTCAATCTCCTCTTAATTTCCTCCTGAACCAGGTTTCGATCTGTTATCGTTGTTCCCAAGTATCTGAACTGTGCCACATTTTCAAAACATCTGTTTCCTATCTTTATGTCATGATTTTGCCCTGCAGTTTGGTGACGACACAGCAACATATACCTAGTTTTCTCTGTGTTTACTTCTAGACCAACCTCTTTACTTGCGTCAATTAAAGTCTGTGGTATCTACATTATCACCCAGTATCTTCACATCATCAGCATAGACCAACAGCTGATGCGTCCAATTAAATTTCAGTCCCACCTGGTTTTCCTGGACCTTCCTAATGGCATATTCTAAGGCAAAGTTGAAAAGGAGTGGCGATAAAGCATCTCCTTGTTTTATACCTTTCTGGATAGGAAAATTGTCAGACAAATATTTACCTATACGGACATTAGCTTACGTTTCGTTTGAACATATTTAGTCAGCCTAACTAATTCCATGGGTATCCCAAACTCTAAGAGAGTATTGTACAATACTTCCCTCCTAACTGAATCACAGGCTTCCTTGAAGTCTATGAATAGCTGATCTACTGTCTCATCGTACTCCCATTGTTTATAAAATATCTGACGAATGCAAAAGATCCGATCTGTAGTTGATCGGTTACGTCGAACCCCACACTGATGATCCCCAATAATTTCATCTATGTATTGACTTAACCTTGAGAGAAGAATACTGGATAAAATTTGCTATGAAGCTGATAGCAGTGATATCTCCCGATAATTACTACAGCCAGTTTTATCACCCTTCTAATGAACTGGTACAATAATAGAGACCTTCCATTGATCAGGCAAATTTTCCATATTCCAAACTGGATTAATTAGCTTATGGATCTTATAACGTCATATTTCACCTCCTGCTTGAATAAATTCTGCCGGAATTTGATCATTACCTGATTACTTATACCCTTTCGAACTTGCAATAGCAGTTTCAACCTCAAAGGAGCTAGGATCAGGTACTAACGGCTCAGCTGTATGGATTTCTGTCTGCCTAACATCACTGACCCTATGTACATTCAGTAACTGAGAGAAGTAGTTCCTCCACCTATTTAAAATGTTGTGGGAATCTGCAAGCAGATCACCATTCTCATCTTTCATTAAGTTACTTCTAGGTTGGTAACCCCTCTTAAAGTCATTCATTCCTCTGTACAGGTCTCTAATGTTCTTTTTCTTACTGTTCACTGCAAGCTCATCAACTTTTTCTTTCAGATATTCCCTCTTCTTATTCCTGAAATGCCTGCTGGTTTCACGTTTTATATTGTTCACATTATCCACATGTATTTCGCTTGGACCCTGTAACCACTGCAGTTTGGCTTGTTTCATTGGTGTAATAATTTTGAGTATTCTCCGTCATTCCATGGCTCATGTTTCTTCAATTAATAGTAACCTAGACTCTCTTTGGTTGAAATTCTTATTCTCTCTAATAGTTTCCCATGCTCTGTTCATATGCAACTGAGTGTATAAATTTTCCAAAGCTGCGAACCTGTTTATGATTTCAACACGATACTGCTCTGTACCATCTACTTCATTTAATTTCTTGAGGTTGAATCTCTCCATATGAACTCTGAGTGCTGTTTGTTTACTCACTGCCAGTCTTTCCCTGACACCAGTGGTGGTGGTCAGTATCACAATCTGCTGCCCTGAACGATCGGACGTCATGTATACTTGAATGCCATGCCTTTCTATCAAAATATGGTCAATTTGATTGTGTATCTTCCCTTCAGGAGGTGTCCAAGTAAATTTATGAATGTTACAATGTGGTAACACTGTACTTTTGTCAGTCAGATTTTTTGATATGGCAAAGTTTACAACTCTGACTCCATTATCATTACTAATTTCATGCAAATTCTCATTCCCAATTGTTGGTTGAAAATGTCTTCCCTCCAAACTTTGGCATTGAAATCTCCTAACAGAATTTTCGTATGTCTTAAAATGTCCGCTACATGCATACCACAAAGAGAACTGAATTGCGGAATTTTACTAAAGCACAATTTTCCTCAAATTGTTACCATGAATTTCAACATTGCCGATACCATAACGGAAAGTTGGATATGATCATGAATCAGTCCCATGTACGGCCTATATATACATATATGAATACAGAGTGATCCTAAATTACTGTCGGAGTTTTCGTGGCCTATAATTTTCAAACCGAAAGAAAATAATAAAACTGCTGATGACATATGAAAGTGTAACTGAAAAGGTTTTATCGCATATAGAATTAATACTGCAGAATGCTAAATAACTTCAACATATGCAGTTTTATTTTGTCATTTCCTTCTTTAAAATTATATGCCATGGAAAACACGAAAATAATTTAGAATTACTTTGTATGTGTATGTATCCCTCTAAACCTGTCCTCTCATAAGAACAATCATATTGCTATCCGCTTTAATCTTTCTGGTCTCTGAAATGGATATATCGCAAAAGTTTTCTCCATAAGAAGTATGCATACATTTCTTTTCTAACTCATCCGAGTCACAGGACCCGCCAATCTTAGCTCCCTCAATTATGTTAGCGTAGTCTAACAGCATTAGATGATACGCATAACTGACGAAGCTCGTCGAAATATAATAACTAAAGGTACTCATGTACACCATCCATCTTAAGTACAGATAATTTCCTGTGCGCGTTGTTTTCAAACGTGTCTAATATACAAAGTGGACCTCTTAATATTATCACTTGGAATAACTCCTCGGTTAACCATCCCATCAGGAAATGCTAAAGATGAAATACAATTAAAAATAATGGTCAGAGATAATTAAATAAATATTTTTCGTGTTTAACATTTTGGTCTTTTACACTTACATATTACCGAAATGAACGAAGAAGAAGAAGAAGAAATACGCTGCGGAGAAATTTCTTCTTTCTTTTCTTCTCTATTTATCTGAGCTGTCAGTGCCAAGTCTTGGCTTCTAACTACGGCCTTTCGTTCCGCCGCCCAGGCACGTACCAAACAGCTGTTCACGTCAGAATGAACAGACGTCGATACATTTTAAAACTGGGCGGACCTTTGATGTCTTTATGTTGTTAACATAATGTATGACTACTTTGTGGAAAATTTGAAAGCTTTGTTTAAAGTGATTTCGATGTATATGATATATAGATCATCTGAGACCTACGTTCAACCTAAAATCCATTTTCCGGTTCTTGCAGAGGAGTTTTGGGGTCTGGGAAGGGTTGAGGGTGTGCGCGTGGCTACGCCGAGCGCCGAGAGTTTGCAGAACTGAAAGAACTCGGGTGTGTAAAGCTAACCGGATGGTGTAAAGGAGGATAGTGGAAATAAAGGATCTGACGAAAGAATGTCTCTGGCGTCTGGTAAGTCTGTTGTTCGTGGTGCCCCTTCAGGTCTTTCTCAGCAGAGTCTTCGTAGGGCGCTGTATAACTGTGGGATAGCAACTGCGAGAAGAGAAGGACAAACGTACAACTAGGATTAGCGTACTTATTTTGAGCAGTTTTATGTATAATAATTTGATTTACATTACATTATAGTATATCAGCTGTAAGTTTAAATTGATTGATTGATGGCCGGTTGCAACGACACCAGTTATACTTGTTAAATGAAATATATTATCATTCTATATATATATTTCTAAAATATTTTTTAGAAAAAATTTCACATTATTCACATGCATTCCACACCCAGAACACAACACACATTAAAAACACTTGATAATATAGATGAAACCTTACATAAGATTAAACTTTATTTTCCCTCGCTGACGTCAGTGAAGAGATTAGACATCAGTATTAAAAACGATGTCGAAACGTTAGGAAGAATTACTATGATAACAGAATATGTTTCTTGCAATGGATCCTGTTTATGGACGATAGAATCTGAACATGTAGGCTGCATTACCGACGCGACGTTTCGTATATCTTTTCTGCCCCAGCTTACATCACCCAGATCCAGGATCCACAATAACAGTGAGCGATTTTAAAGTATTCTATGCTATGTATTTTGCAACTCTAACCACAAGTTCTCATGTGAATGTTTTTTGGTTCTAGTAGCTTATTCAATCACGGTGTGTCAACTGCAACGGCGAAAGAAATAATAAGTGGTTTGTTAGGAAAGGTTTATGCTCAAGGTTAGGAACTATACTCGCTTTTTCCGGAAATATTCTGTGATAGGCGGGGATGAGAAACGGATCAATACTCATAACGAGCAGAACATTAAACCGCCTACGTGTTTTGCAACAAACTGAAAAGTATATACTTATTTTTACCATCCGAAATGAAAAGTGTTTAGGCTTCAATCGAATCTTCTGAGACATAAGTCAATGGCTCCAGCACTTTCAAGAGGATTCTGTACATTCATGTGCTCTCTAAGACTAGTAGCTATCTTCAGAGTAGGCCTAATATCCTGATATTTCATAAAGGCGCGTCCACGTTACTCGTGCTCATGTGACTCGCTATGCTCGCGAGTAATGTGGACGATATGACAAGTCACGAGACAAACAAATTTTTAATTTTTAATTTAAAAACTACAGCCTATACACACTACGAGTAAATATACGGATCCTCACGCCCCGAAGCCTGGCGAGCAACTAGAAGTTGTGTGGACGAAGATTTACGAGCACAAATAAAAGGGAGACGAGTGTCCCGACGAACACAAGCCAGACGAGCACGAGTAATGTGGACGCGCCGTTAGAAACATGTCTGCAGACTGCGTCTTGTGTACATTATCATTAAAAATATGCACTTAGGAACACAGGGTAGATGCTTAGAAATTCGAACTGGTAAGATATCCTGCAATAACCCTTCACTTCGTCTCTGAAATAAACATCTTCCACTCATTAATTCCTCTGGCGTACTCTGATTCACAATCTGTTCTGAAGAAATCTTTATTCATCTTCTTGGACGGGGAATCTGTCAAATGGCCTCTACCGACAGAGGGAAACACACGGCACTGTCCTTAGCTGCATTCAAACCAACGATTGAGATGTTCAAGTTGGCCATGATTGCTCGCCTTTCACCGCGTAGAAAACGTTATCATATACAGAATGTCCGGATGAAAGGTATCCAAAATAATTATATCTCAGAAAGCTTTTGCTATACACATTTATGGGTTACACCACTACAAAGGGAAACTGTGGAAGTTTTTTTCTGAGCATATAACTTTCTCAATAAATTTCAACTTGGGCTCCCTTGGTGGCACGACAAAATATCCAGGCTTGAAGCATGTTTTGTGTTACCATAGCGACAGCGTCCCTTATGCGGGCTTTCAAGTGTTGCAGGTCGTTGATCTTAACCTGGTAGACAATGTTCTTCACATAATCCCACAAGAAAAAATCCACTGGGGTTAAATCTGGCGACCTAGGAGGCCAAGCAGTTGGTCCACCTCTGCCAATTCATATCCCAGCCATCTCTCTGTCCAGGTGATTCCTAACATAGTGGCAGAAATGTGTCGGCGCATGCGCGTAAGCCGGGTTTGAAAAAAAACAAAGTTTTCCTTTCCGATGACATAAATCGGATACGTGTATATAATTGCTTTGGGAGATATAAAAGAAAAAGCAAACTCCGTGATTTTAGTCCGCAAGCGAACTATATCGACCGCCGCTTGTCGGCGAAGTTAGTGCCAACTTTTGCGGATAGAGAGTGTCGCGTGGTCAGCGCAACGAATCCCCACGACCGTTAATTTCGGTATTCCAGACCGGACTTTCGGAGATATACATTTTTTATTTTGGATATATTTCATCCGGACACCCAGTATGTAAGAAAATGATTCGTCGTTTTTTATATTCGTGATGCACTTTTATGTCATTCTGTGATATCAAATGTCATCTCCGAATTATATAACTTGGCATTATTACATTTTAAGTGTTAAAAGATGGATGACGATATGAGTTCCAGCTTAACACTTCTGCCAACAAAATTATTTCTAGTAAAATATGTATCACATTCTGATTCCGAAATTATCGAAAATTACCTCTGTATAATATTATTCTACTGCCAGACAATCAAATATGTTTTCAGTTTTAGCATAAGTGCAGAATATAGAAAAGAAGATGTTAGTGTTAACTCAACTGGAAATTTTGGGCACTGAAATATTTATGTGATGAGTTTGAAGGAGGGAAATATTGTGGCAGTATTATGAGCGTATTACAGAACGAGCTCACTTGTACATAATTGTATGATATCAAGTCATATATACAGAACTTGTAGTAAGTTTACAACAAATTATTTTATATGTCTAAAGATGACACTTGCAGCATTAGACTGTTGTCCTATCACGGAGTCACTTTGGCGTCTTCTCTTTCCTTACTAAATAATCTTCAAATCTATGAAGGCATTGTACATCCCAAATAGTCTGAGAGTAATTAAATAATTAGTCACTACAGAGAAAACAATTCGTGTTTTTCTCAGAAAGTTTCAAGTCATCACACAGGAAGCCACATAATAATAAGGAACACAGAGAGAAACCGGAATTGCCATAGAGTAACTCGGCGAATTAATTATCAGTAGATCGTATTACGGCCTCTTCGTTATTAATTTTGTCATATTTCTCACAGTACATTCACTCACACTGCAATACTTTCATTTGAAACTGGAATCATAATTATAATAATGAGAGTGATGTTTCAAAGATGAATGTTTTTGCACATCTATAATGTACGCTAATCAATAATAACAAAGAGATGTTGGTGTTAACAAACAGTTCAGATTTGATTATAGTTCGTTAATAATTATATACTTATGTTAATTTGTTGAAAGGTCTCTCGTTTGACGTAACAATATTTCAAGAACAATTCAATAAACAACTTTCTACATTGTGATTGCATTTATATTATTTTACTTTAAAACGAGACACAATCTCAAAATTCTATAGTCTAAAATGAAAATCAGAATTTTATCTTTTATTTCCTAGTTTGAAAAACAAAGCAAATCTATTTAATTTCACTTCCAAAAGATCAGAGCATCACTCTGACCGAACTTCATCCATCATATCCGGATTGTATTAACGGCACTGAGAACGCTATTATGATGGAGGCAATGACTGAAACCTTTCTGCTAATTGCATTCGCAATAATAGTACGTACTTTGACTTCACAGTGTGTGCAACTGGCTGGAATACATCTTTGTTTGAACGAGTCTTATACAGTAAAGTAAAGTAAAGCTATTCCTGTACAAGGCCGTGAAGGCCCATAAGGTTGTGAAATGTTGAGGTTCCCACATTATCTAGACAAACGGCTCAAAGATGGCGGTAAGTTTGTCAGCCTTACGCGCCGGCCGCGCTTTACTCCCCAGGAAATTTATTTAATTAATTCCTGGTACTCATTTCTGTTAGAGGCTGAGTCGACCCCAGGGCCATAGTGCGACTGGAAGGATTAGGTCAATTGAAAAAATCCACTGACCTCATCGGGACTTGAACTAGCGACCTTCCGGCTTGTAGCATAGCCCCTCAACCAACTACGCTAACGTGTGAAAACTCAGATTCTTTATTTATCCATTAAAGAAGTGCGGTTGTTATGTTTACCAGGCGGTCATTCCATGTGAAGGCACCCAGATAAGTCGCTCGACCATTATAAAAGAATTATATTTTGTACACTTATTTTTGCATATTTTCACACTTAAAAAATATTAAAAAAATTAATCCGCCCGGTTCTCCCGGTACAGCCGTTTTTATAATGCGAAAAAAACGCGTTTTCGGCTGGAATGGAGGTTCGCGCTATCTTCCATATCTTGATAACAATTGATGCTATAGACTCCAGGAAATACCAATTTGTTCCTCATGATATGGGCTACAAATCATGTTATTACAAGTTTTTACTAACTCACTTTCTCTAGGTCTAATTAAGCTTGAAACTTACCTATCGATTTTGGAAAAAGAGCTCTTTCTATTTTCAAAAACCAATGGGAGGGGGAAACTATCAGACCTGTGGTTTCTACCCCTTGTTATTATCTACATGGGGAATACAATCCCGTAGTTTTGAACCCCCTATCTATTTTCCAAATTTTTCTAGGAGCTTCCAAACTTTGCCCTGGGCTCCAAATCGCCCAATTTAACATCTCATATCTCTGGTGGGGAAGCTCCGAAAATTTTGAAATTCATAGCAAATAATGCTCTATTCCTGAGTAACTTGGAGTTAGAATTACAACTTTGATATTCTACTAATAGCGAAGTTGTGGGCACTTTGAATTTTATCAAAGAAATAAACACCTCAACAATTGGCTTACCTGCACCCAATAGCATTGGTGGTTCTTTATTCGGTATAAAAGACGAGAGATTTATCTTTCGTCATTCGGAGCAGTAAGTACAGGCACTTACTGCTCGGAATGACATGATATTAACACTCGTTCCTAAAAATTTTTGGAAAATAAATACGGGGTTCAAAATTACGTGATTATATTCCCCATATATGGAACAACATAGGGTAGAACCACATATCTGATACACTTCACATTGGTTTCTGCAAGTCAAAAATAGCTTTTTTTTTCCAAAATCGATAGGCAGGTTTCAAGCTTAATTGGACCCAGAGGAAGTGAGTTGAGTAAAAACTTGTAATGATATGAATTGTAATCCATATCATGAGGAACAAAGTGGTTTCTTATTTGAGTCTCTAGTATCAATAATCATCGAGATATGGAAGATAGCGCGAACCTCCATTTCAGCAGAAAACGCGTTTTTTTTTTCGCATTATAAAAATTGCTGTACCGGGAGAACCAAGCAGATTAAAAATTATTTAAAATATTTTTGATGTATGAAAATATATAGAAATAAGTGCACAAAAATATAATTTTTTGTAAATGGTCGAGCGCCCTATCTGGATGACTTCACCCCAGGTCACATATATTTATGGATTTTGGATATTTCCGGAACACAATGGTTGTTTACCTAACCACTGTATCATAAAGCAATGGGTCCTCTGAGATATGATAACTGAGGTTTTAAAGTGTCCCAATTATTGAGATGTGTTTGAGGCTCCAGGGTATTAACTGAGGTTTGAAACATGTGTACCTCCCCTCGTCAAAGGGCTGCATTTATTGGATATAACAAGACACTCCCAAGTCTGTGGTATACTGCTAAGAGTAATAATGGATAGCGTAGTTGGTTGAGGCACTGTGCTACAAGCCGGAAGGTCACGGGATCGAATCCCGATGAGGTGGATTTTTTCAATTTACCTAATCCTTCCAGCCGCACTATGGCCCTGGGGTCGACTCAGCCTCTAACAGAAATGAGTACCAATTATCTTTCTGGAGGGTAAAGAATGGCCGGAGCGTAAGACTGACAACCTTACTGCCATCTATGAGCCGATTGTCTAGATAATATGGGAAACTCAACATCTCACAACCCTATCGGCCTCCACGGTCTGTTACAGGAATACGTTTATTTTTTTAGTTGCTAAAGATAATGGGTGACGAATTTTAAATTTATTTTCTGTTCGTTTATGTTATGTTTGTTGCGTTACTTGTTACATATTTTTTAATTTAAAAGTTCTTGAAATTCTAATGTTCGTAAACAGTGATTTGGAGAGGCTTGAACCTGGAATTGATGTATATCAAATTTCTGCCTGTTGGCCCTGTGTTTATATGGTATTCTGAAAAAGGGATAGCGATAGCTACAGGAATGTAGCCAAATTGTAATGAAGTCATCCTGCTTTGAAGTATTTCCTCTTCTATAACAGTTCAGATAAATTTTATACGGTTTATCAAACTAGGAAACACCTCTTTAATATATGTTACTTAGTTCTATTTGTGTGGTTCACTGCTCCGTGTTTGGTTGTGTTAAGTGGGACCAGCAGTGGCCACTACTCCTCTGTCTCCTTCGTGCAAGATCAATAAGGATCATTTTCGTCTGATATCACAGTTTCACCGCACAGTTATCTCACTGTGTCCACACTTCGTGTTGCTTTGCTATGCGTACCATTTTTTAAATTTACAGTAGGGACGAATTCACTATGATCATACGTGTATTTTAATGGCAGTATTCCATTGGGTTATTTGGTCTACCGTCAGACTCCTTTATGGTAAAACTTACCGTCATGAAGTCTTAACTTCAAACTTCTGAAATTTAATTATTAAACATTAAGATAATAATAATAATAATAATAATAATAATAGTTTGTAAAGAATATTACAGTCGTAACACCGTATAGTTTGCAGAAAGCCAGACGTGTCGAATAAGGTACGATTCTCTGAAAAACTGGGCGGTCTCCGAATCACATAGCTTTACAACCCAGAAGACATAGTCACTGCCGTGAAAATCTCAAATCCAGCAGTGCAGTATAACGTTTTTAAAGTGTTGTAAATTTTAACTGACTGATATGTATGTATATATATGAAAGTATAATTGAAACACGTAATTAATAATATGTCAGTTTAATTTGCAAATCAGCGACACCAATTATTTTTTTCTACGGTTATAATCATTAATTATCTTCGTGGAATATTAATATATTTTGGAGGCGAATTAAATTTATAATTTGAATTTTAAATAATTATGCTTCTTGTTTCAATTAATTCAAACTGATATTGACGTGTTCAAGTACAGGGCGTTCAATGATCGAGAAAATATGGCAGCAGCGCAGAGCGGACACAACATTTCTCATATATTGCTCCTGTAACTACCGATAGCAGAATGAGTCATTAGCGCCGATAAACGCGCGGCGTTAGGTGGTCTGATCTTGTCAATGCAGTAAGTCGCATTAGCACATCCTAGCGAAACTGCGGTTTCTTGTTCTAAGCGTCTTAACGATTTTCGACGACTGATCTGTAGTCGTGCCTCAATATCCTGAACCTTTTCTTCAGTCAGCACAATCCTCTTCGATTGCTTCTTTATGTCACACGCTGAACCTATGACCCGCCACTTTTCACAAACTTGGATACAAACGACTTTGCGTGAACTGACAAGTTAGGATATTTACGGCGAAACTTACGGATACATTTTCTGTAAGCACTTTCCTTGCAAAAGTTTCGACAATAAGCACACACTTTTCAATAATGAACTTCATTTCAGTATAAATGTCGACCGCCTACAGACACCTCTAACAAACTGACCATTAATGCGACTTACTGCAGTGACAAAATCAGACCACATGATGGCGCGTGTTTATCAGCGCTAACGACTCATTCTGCTATCGGCAGTTAGAATAGTAATCTATGAGAAATGTTGTGTCCGTTCTATGCTGCTGCCAGGTTTCCTCGATCATTGAACGCATTGTAGTAAGTAAGTGTCTGATAGCACAATGCGAAGGTCCAACACCGCGCAACAGAAATTCCGGCAGTGGACAAGTCCTAGACCAGATTTATCTATCACGCATGCTCACAACGCATGAATTTAAGATCTACAGGGCCGTGTCATTGCTCAGGCTGTCAATCGCGGGCTTCCAACCGCAGCGGCCCAAGTTCCATCCCCAGGCAATTCATGTGCGGTTTGTCATGAATAAAGTAAAATTGGGGTGGGTCTTATCTGATTACTGCAGTTACCCACGTTAATTGTCCTTCCATCAATTGCTTCACATTCATTAATCGTCCTATTGCTGAAGCTATACAGTCTCGTAATTGAGAACATAATTAAGAAACTAACGCAAAAAGAAAGATCCACGTTAATGCTCTACCACTTTTCGCTTGTCTAAGAGGCTGTTTGATAAGAAGTTATCCTGTAAATATTTTTTATGAATCAATTCCAAGTTTCGACCAGGTTTCATATTTGACGAATCAATATATTATCTACAGACCTGTATTAAAATTGAGATAACTAGTCTTACCCAATTAGATATGTTCGTGCTACACGACCAGACACTGCTAATTTGATTTCTCTGATACTACTTGTGACTTTGTTTCTCTCGTATCACTGAGCATACTCTACGATGAATGAACAATTACTGTCGTATTTCGTTTTCTGAAACAAAAGCCACTGTAAGAAATATTTCATATTGTTAAACAACTGATTGTATACAAAACTTTCAAATATCCTAAGTAAATGGTGACAATCCAGTCTTGTAAAATTGCAAAATGATACAGCATTTGAAATCGTAACACCGAGTAACGTCTGTTGATACTTTCCGATGTTTGTATTATGTAGCGTCGAACTGGAGAACGGTTGTGTGAACAAAAAGAATTTGATATAACCTTGTGGGAAGTGGTCGTGGGCTATTTTAATGCATTATCTTAACATTTAGGTGGAAGAAGTATAAGAAAATCTTACAAATTTACAGCCAGGATAGCTAATCTATGCACAGAGTTTCTAACCCGGAAGCCTCCGACGTCATTGTGTTTCCACGAAGTCTCTAAAAACTATTCCATTACTATTTATAGTACTGATGGCCATATAATTGGTTGCACGGATAGACAGACTGGCATACTCATTACACTACTGGGTTCCAAAGAAGATTTGTTCCTTCGGAACGCTAAAAATATCACCGTGCTGTAACATTTCGTTATATATGTATTTCAATATGACAGTTTTTTTTAATTCATTTCAAATATAAACTGAAATAAGTGATAATTTCTTCAAAAATTGTAGCTGCTTCATATCGTTCTCTGGGTGTGAGTTTCGCTACCAATATATATATATCCTGTAGGATTTCGTCAGCCCACTGCAGAGCAGAAAGCATATTTGTCCCATTGGAATACTGCCACAGAGTGATCGAAAACAAGAACGGCTCTTTTCCGCTGTCCACAAAATCATTGATCGTCGATTCACTACTACAAGCTGTGCTTGTGCTGGTGGCCTAGATTTGGTAGGAACTGCTGCTGGGCTACAGACGATAACTCCATATCAATGGGCTTTGTGTCGTCGTACAGGGCTGGCGCCTCGCACAGGATCGCGAATGTTCCGACAATCGAAGCGATCGTGAAGATCCATAGAAACAAACGATCCAATACCATGGCCACGAATCCCCAGTCTTGATCTTCCTGCACACAAATAACAGACAAGTCTGAGCACATGAGCACGTGTCTTGTTCCTTGTCTTCAATGTTCAAACATATTTTCATGGACTGAGTTCGTAACCTTTTGTTTATTCTACAGGGTGATTCATATAGAACCGGCCTGACGAAATGAGGTGTAATATAAAATATACCATACATATATTAAAGTAGTTTACACATATCTTATCTTGGATTGCGTGCCGTGATCAGAGCAGGTGTTGAAAGTGTCCGCCGTTTTCAAGCAGGCATTAGAAACACTCGCTGTTCAACAGTGTACTCCATGACTGTCGCCTGCGCACTGCAGACACGTTTCGGCATTGTCCTTGACCTTGCAGCATAAGGGCTGCCACTTGTCGGATCATGCGCACACCATTCGACTCAGCACGGCCCACGGATTATTATTTCGTAATTGTGAGCGGTTTTATGCATCACCTGCGGAATTATTAGCAAATTCATCGGGCCGGTTCTATACGATTCACCCTGTACCTAAGAACTCATATATGGAGCCGGGATAGCTCAGTCGGTATAGCGACTGGCTACGGGCTGAACGACCAAGTGATCGGATTTCGAATCCCGGTAGTCTCAAGACCGGCTCTGGGGCCCACCCACCCTCCTATTAATTGGGCAACGGGGGTTAAAGCGGCTGGGGAGTGAAACTGACCACTCACCTCAAACTAGTGCCGAGGTGAAGAAAATGTGACTCTATACATCCACTCCCCCATGGTGCAGTGCTTAATTAGCTAAGGACAGGGAAAACTTTACTCTATATATATATTTGCAATTTTACCAATTTTTTTATGGATGTGAAACTAGATATATGATCTTGAGGAATTCACCTAATTTTAAAATATCTGAGAACAGAGCATTGAGGAGAATGTTTGGACCTAAGATGTCGGAAGTAATAAGAAAATGAAGGAACGTGAATACTGGGAAGTGTCATACAAGTAAGTTTTGGTACTTTTTTCACCAGTTAAAGAAGAATGAGGTGTTAAAGGTAATAAATGACTATAACATTTTGATGTAAGAATCCGAAGGAAAGAGACCACTTGAAAAACCTAGCATGGATAATATTTTAATGGATCTTTAATTTGTTGGATTCATTTGGCTATGGATGGTGGCCAAATTCGGGCAATGTAAAGATTTAATGAACCCTCGGGTTAAGGGTAACAAATTTGTTGAGTATCTGAGCGACTACCAGCTTCTGAAGAAGGAATTTACTCCATACAGTCTGTCATAGTAACAAAAACATTGTAAGTTCTGTGTATGGAGTGTTGACTATTTTGACGCGTAGTCCCCGAATAAACTCACCGCATCAAACTCATCCTGTCGCTGCATGTGGTGCTGGATGAACATCACATTGTGTATCGCCTTCTCCAGCTCGAACGGATACTTCTTCCTAGTGCCGACGTCACTCAGACTTCCGTCCAAGCCGACTACAGACGGCAGCCCGTTGAACTCCGCCATGAGTCCTCCGAACCTGTTGGTGGCTCCACTGGCTGACGTGTGGATCCCGTTGCAACCACCGGGTCTCTGAAGTGGGTGATGTCTTAGCGAGTCCGGTGAGGACGCCACCGACGACGATGAAGCTGCTACTGCAGCTGCAGCCGCTGCATTCAGCTTTGACTTCTTGGCAGCACGTAAACGATTCTTATTTGCTGCCATATCCACTAGCAACTGTTCTGGAACTTTCATCAAGAGCAGCTTGGGTAACCGTCTTATGAAGACTTTCCTTACCCAAGGAGCCATCTTATGTGTGCTAGGTTTGCGGTAATGGACGTTGAGAACCATTATGGTTATAACTACAGAGAAGCCTACCAGGATCATAGTGAAGAGAAGGTACTTGCCCAGTAAGGGCAGGGCTAGCGATGTTGACGGGATGATTTCGGATATGAGCAGGAAGAACATGGTCTGGGACAGCAGAATTGAGATACAGAGTGCTATCTTCTCTCCCGAGTCGGCTGGCAAGTAGAACACTAGCACAGAGAGATAGGAGATGCCAACGCATGGTACAATGAGGTTCACTGTGTAGAAGAGGGTCTTGCGACGCAGCGTGATGTTGAAGAAGATATCTGAGGAACAAACAGAAACACGGATTAAGAAAAGAGCGCTTACGTCGCTCGAGACTGGTGTATATTCGGAAAGGGCAGACTCTAGAGCAAGGGTATCCAAACTACGGCCCGCGGGCCACATGCGGCCCGCGATGTGATTTTATCCGGCCCGCGAAAGAATTATGCAGAAATGCGCCAATTGAACTACTTTTGCAATGAGTACTGGTAAAAAATACTTGTTCCTAGATTTCAAATTCATTAATTAAGATTGTGTTTAAAATATATTGATATTCCATATTATGTTAATATTAATATTATTCACAATTTTACTAATTCTGGACCGTATACTGCGCGGTATTTCTTCGTACTTGTTCGGCTTCGATCGGCAATGTCACTTCGTGGCAATGCAGGTAGCGCGAACAGTTCGTTACTAGCCGTCTTGTGCACAAGACTTTTTGCAGTGGTGCACTGTAATTGTAACAGGTCATCATCACCTCAATTTAGTCAGATTTTAAGAATGCAAAAAGAGTTCCATCATTCACATTAATTGTTTTATTATAATTTGTGATGAAAATATGAGCATTTGCTGCTACTGTCTGTTGTCATTAATATACGATAATTTATTCTCACGTACTTTGTATTTAGTTTATGAAATTCTGTGCTTTCAATAAAATTCATATACCTAGAGTTATTAATTTCTCATTTTATCCGGCCCGTTGAAAGTGATGAATTACCTAATGTGGCCCGCGGTTCGAAAAGTTTGGAGACCCCTGTTCTAGAGCAAAGAGATACTCTTCCTCACTTTTCTACGGATTGTGATCTTCATTTTCATAAGAAATGGGTCAGAATAAGTAAGAGCTGGACGACCGAAGTTCGATTTTTGATAGCCACTGAGAATTTTATCTACAACACCAAGTCCAGAATGTCTCCGGAATCCAAGCAAACTCCTTCAAGCTGGTACTTTAGGCTATGTTTCTGACTTT
Source organism: Cryptotermes secundus (assembly GCF_002891405.2). NCBI lineage: Eukaryota > Metazoa > Arthropoda > Insecta > Blattodea > Kalotermitidae > Cryptotermes > Cryptotermes secundus. Next base: position 172,039 of record NW_019739956.1, read on the forward strand.
GATGGTAAAGTGACATAAGCATAAGGTGACAGTATCTGTATCTAATGACGAGGTGATGAATGTGTGGAGCTTTACCACCACCAAACTATATATCTTCTTGGCGTGGTAATTACACAGAAGGGCAGCCTTGACATTTTATTGCCAATTGGACTACGTGATCGTTTTTCTTACGGGAAATACTTGAATGTAATTTTCTGTACATATAGATACTAAATTTTCCGGCGTTTTTCAAAAAGGGTGAGCTGGATATTTTATGTCATATACGGATGCTTAACATGTTCAGTTTCATGATGACACCCATAAGATGCTAGGAGGGTTTTATAGATATACGTGACATGGGCTTGTATTAGGCACGCTCTACACTGCTATAGCGTTACCGAGACCAGAAGTGGCCGAAAAGTGTGACTACTACTGGAGATGCGGACACAAGACCGGATCTTCGTTAGATTGTCACATTTCCTGTTTGTGATATTCTCGTTTAATCGACTAGCCGTTCTGTTCACAAGGATGCTAGTTCGGATAACGCACATGGTGATCCACCCAACAACAGGAGCTTTGCGCCCCTTCACACAGGCTAGAAGGAGCTTGAGGGAAATACAGTAGCAGACAGAAAGGAACGTGCCTCGGTACGGATCTTCCAACCAGTTCCAGATAACTGAACAAAATAAAACTTCGCAAATATGTGGAGCTGTGTGTCTGTTTTGCAGTACATCTAACTTGTGATTCTTAAGACACCTAAACTACAACAGTGTCATTTAACGTTATGCGAAAAGGAAATCTGAGAATTTTATACTTACGAGACGTTCTGGTAATTGTACTCATATTTGAAGCCGACGAGCTCATAACGTATTTCAGCACAAACATAAATTTTTAAAATATTTCCCAGCCACATAAAAACGTTCCGACTTGATAAAATAAGATTGACACCAATGAAATAAGATAATAGTATATAAATTATTGAACAGTGCGAGAGAGTTGTGATTTTGTTAGAATATTAGATTTTTAATCTTCTCCTTCTTTGACGCCGCGCCGTAGTCTGTTCAATGCTGTTGTCAGCTTGACGAGGTTGTGTGGATGACTAGTTAAAGCACTAGTCATGATACTTTCTCCTTACCTCTCAGTTGGACACCATCCGTAAACACGAAGCAAACTTCCTCAGTGTGTCATGGATGTAAATGTACTTATGCCAATCTTGCGGTGTATTACTTTTGTAAATGTTACTATTCTCTCTCAAAATAAGGTTTTGTTTGCAAACGGACGATCAAAGGACTACGGAGCTTGTCCCTCTTCCCTAAGGCTCTCGGCTTCTTGACCACATGAAAGCCAGTGTTTGTACATTCACTGAGGCGCAGAATTCCTGTGTCCAGAATGAAATCTTCTAACTCAGTTGAACCAAAAGACAGCGGGATTTGCGCACTGCTTGCTCCGGTTACGGTAGGCGGTTTTTGTTGAAAGGCGTAGGATCTCCAGTTGCTCGGAAGGCAAATATTGTTTATTTGTGCCTTTCCCTTAGTGCGCTTCGCTATAGTTGTAACGTCACTTACTCATGTAGCTGAGCCCTTCTTGAGGAGCCGCCAATTCTAAAGCTACTCAAGTGCTTCCCAGCATTTTATGGAGTCCGAAGGTTCATTACTGTGTTCACAAGAGATCTCCACTTGTCCCTATCCTGAGCCAGAGCAATCCAATCCATACCATCCTATCTCTCCAAGATTCGTTTTAATGTTGTCCACCCACTTACGCCTTGGTCTTCCAGTGGTCTCTTGCCCTCTGGCTTTCCCAAAAATATCCTATATGCATTCCTCGTTTCCCCCCATTCTTGCTACATGCCCTGCCCACCTCATTCACCTTTACTTGATCATTCTAATTATACTTGGAGAAGAGTACAAGTTATGAAGCTCATCATTACGCAGTTTTCTCCAACCTTCTGTCATTTCATCTCCCTTCGGTCCAAATATTCTCCTCAACACCATGTTCTCAAACACCCTCAGTCTCTGTTAGTTATAGTGTCAAGTTTGTTCAAATGTTAATGCCAGTGGTACTTTGTTCCAGTTCTTCGAAAAGCGACAAAATGGCAGAGTGAGTGAAAGCGCTGTATATGTGTTTACAGTTGAAAGGAAGTCTGCAGTTTAGACTAATTCCTCAGAAACTTGTAGTCATTCAGCTCGACAGTACAGTCCCTTGTATACTAGAACCCCCCCCCAATAGTCCCAGTATAGAATCGGAAATATCTGGTTAATATTTTCACTCTCTTATTTATTTTAGATACTGTGGCATGTAGACCCATTGCTAGGCAACGACCGCGAAATAAGCATATATAAAACGGCCTTTACCAGACAGAGGCCCATAAACAGCAACAGAGGAAAGGTGTCGAATAAATACAGTTTTATGAACTTGCGAAGCAAATGATTTAAGTTTCACGCCTTGAAATAGGAAAGGGAAGTGAGAAGGACTTTTGCAAGATATGCAAAGCTGGCCCTGTGCTTAAGCACCACGTCACGAATACTTTTGGGTGGATGGAGGTGAGATCAACGCTCTCTTAACTTCCGCGTTATTTGGAGGTGAGTGGTCATCTTAACGCTCCAGCTGCTTTATCTCCAGTTCCCACTGGATCGGAGACTGAGTATGAGCCAGAGATTTTTGGACGCGGATTGGAAAAAGGACATGCCGGGAATCGAATGTCGACCATCCGGTCTGTAGCAGTTCCTGAATATTTTGAGTCGTGTTGACTCGTCCCATCGCCTTAAATTTCCTGGTTATCGCCGCGCTTCTGTGTAAATTTTTAGCTGGGTGACTTCCTTCAAATCCATCATGTCTCTTCCTGTCATTAAAACTATGGATAAAAAGACCGAAGAACATTGATTCACGATTCACTCTCTCTCCTTTATGTTCCATAAGGTGTCTGATGACATCCTCACCAAAGAAAATTAACGAACGCTGATAAATCTTGTTTGTTATATGGACATAAATTTATTTTCATTCATGGAGTGAGCAGTAACAAAGGCAGGTTCCAAAATCAAAACCAGGTCTCTAAGAGCTTTCTTGGCGTAAGCAGATTTTCGGGAAGCTTAAAGACGAAAGAAGACTTTAAAAATTCCTTTTCTGCCGAAAAATATAGAGAGCAAGTGAAGGTTATTAGATTTTAGAATGTTGCCTATAGACTCCAGTTTCCAAGAATGTTTACATTCAAGATTTATTTGATGTTGAATGTTCAGATAAGAGAAAATCAATCCGTATCCTGTAGTCTTTTTACTGTTCGTTCACGTCTTTAGACTCCATTCTGAATTCGATTCGTACTGTGATTATTATAGATTTATACATAATTTTGAGAGCTCGAGTGTCTCGGAAATATCTTATTTTACGAAACGGTAACTCGAATGAAATTAAATAGGCCCACTTTAAATAAAATGATTCCAAGAAAAACGAAGTACATTTGTTTGTAGTTGGGTTTGATTGTTCTTGTAAGATATTTAGAATATATAGTTATATGGGGCCTCTTTAAAATGTCAACTAACTAGTTAACTAACTAACTAACCAACCAACAAGCCAACTAACTAAACAGAGAAACTAAATAACTAACCAACAAACCAACTAACTAATTAACTAAAAAATTAACTAACCATCCAACCAACAAACCAACTAACTAACCAACCATCTAACGAATCAATGAACTGACCAACTAACCAACCAACCAACCAACCAACTAACCAACAAAACAACTAACTAACTTACTTACTGACTAACTAACTAACGGACTTACTAAGAAATAAACAACTTGTTCTATGGCCCGAAAGTTAATTACCCTGTTTACTAGAACCCGCCAGTACACACTAGCCTACGTCACTCACCTGCAGGGCACACCGTCACACACAGTTCCTCTAAGTTTCATTTTAACACTGTTCTCCCATCTACACCGAGGTATCCTAAGTGGTCTCTCAATATCAGAGCCTCCGCCTAAAATTCTGTACGCATTTCTTATCTTCCTCGACCGTACTGTTTGTCCCATTCGCTCCCATTCTCTTCCTTTTGATCACGCTGATAATATTCTATGAATGGTAAAAATTACGAAATTCTTCCTTCTAATTTTTTTTCCGTCCCCTTGTTCCTTCGTCTTTCCGAGGCCCAGAATTCTTTTCAGTATCCTGCTCTCAGGAGCTCAGCCTGAGTCACTTTACAGTTGTGTACATCCTTCCTAAACTCTCATGATGGTTATGGGCATATGAAACTCTTGTAACATCTGAAGTTGATGGAATATGATTCAGCATACTGAGATATAAAATTTGCACAGTTTATGGGCACTAAATCTGCCTTACAGGAACCGGAAGTCTCGATGGTGGTACAATAAAGCCCTTTCTGACCTGTTCCTGAGGCACTTGCAGCCAAACCACCCACTCTTAAGACACTGGCAGCTAAGATAATGATGTGGCCAGTGCAGATGCTTTCTATTAACAGATTAACTGACAGACTGTGTTACCAGCTAACTAACTATTGAATGAAATTATAAGGGGTGGGCCTTCTTGGCCCTTGCACCGCGACAACAGTAATCTATTGTGCCTCCCCTTCTGATTATCCCCTCAACAATCCTGCACTTCGAATGAAGCGTAGGATTTTATACATGGGGACGTCGAAATAGGCACTTGGTTCCATAAAATATTGACCCAAGCGACGTAATCTTAAACAAGCTAAGGCCTCACATTCATACAGGATATGTGTGGCTGTTTTAATTTCTTTTTTACACCCCTCAGAAGTTGGACTATTACTTAGTCCCAGTTTGAAGAGGTGTCCTTTGAGGTGACAGTGTCCTGTAAGTAGTCCTACCACCCATCGTAGCTGGTTCCTGTTTAACTTCAACAGTTCCTTCGCTCCTTAGCAGAGGGTCCTCATATGAGTCCCTTTGCTTGCTTGAGTCCAGTCAAGCCTCCCCAGTATTTCTAAACCAGCTAACCAAACAACTTACTGACTGTCTGTTAACCAACTCTCAAGACTACCTGATAGAAAAGAACCCAAAGTTTCAACACTAATAATACCATAGTTGGTCACAAAAAAACGAATCCATTCAAAACATATTCATACAACAAATTTATCTTGAGATTTCTTTAATGTTTTATTCTCTCGACGGCTAAATATTCATGATTATCCATCCATTCATCCACCCACCCACCTACCTACCTATGTTTATGTCTGTCTGTCCGTCCGCCCGTCTATCTGTGTATATATATCTGCCCGCCTGTCTGTCTGTCTATCTATCTATGGCTGTGTAATCCTGTACACAGACGGTAGGACTCCTTGGACGGGGGATCAGCCCGTCTCACGGCCGCAACCTACACAGTCATCCATGCCTTCAGTGGGACTCGAACCCACGATCCCAGCGTGATGATTAATAATTTGTTGCCTAGTTAAGTATCAAGTCCGGTGCAAAATAACTTTCACTCTCATGAGGGTATCGCGGGCACAGTGTACTGTAAGGCACAAAGCTTCTCGCCAATGTAGCCCCCCCCTTATACTGTGTTAGGGGAATCGTGCCGCTAAAATTATCTGTGTTGATCTCTTGTACAAATGTAACTCTCTTGCTCCAAATGTTGGTGTACTCTCACAAAAATCGGATCATAATTTCACCAGTTTTTATAAGATGCGATGGGTCAACCTGTATTTGGAATTACTTCGTGTGTTTGGAATGTCTCCCATGCAAATTCTGGCAGATGTTTTAGTTTTATTCATATAAATGTTTACACTAAGTGCATTTTTCTTAGTAAGCCTACGTGGTAAACAAGTTCAAATCTTTCGCAGTAGAGTATTAAGGCCTGTCTACGATAATTCAAGCAGAATGGATATCCTAGTTGAAATATTTTTTTTGTTGAAAATATTATCGATGACAATATAATTGTGTTGGTTTGATTTGTTTCTAATTTTCTAATTTTATTGATATCCTTCCGAAGATGGTCTATAAGACCGAAACATGTTGAGGATAAAATATTAAAAAGGAGAAGAACTCCATCAGTCACACTGTACGGAATTAATTAACGTTTATATCTTTTATAATAATTGTGTTTGACTTGACTATTTCACAGCAGTGACTATAGAGAGTGCTCTCTTCTTTACGTAACGTCGTTTATTTCGGTATAAATTCGCTGATGTTTCGTAGGAACATGTTGCCCCCATCTTCAAAGTCGAAAAGTGAGCTAAGAAATTTGTTAGCAGGAAATTTTGCTTGATGCCTGTTTCTTGCTGGATATTTGCTTAGTTTAAGCTTCCACAGTGATGATGGAAGCCTTCGTTTCCTTAGGAACGTCTGTGAAATTCTACCTGACTACATGGCGCTAAATTCCACAAGGAGTGTAATTATTTTCTTTCAGAATATTTTTACTGTTTTTCTCCAAATATTTTTATATAGAACGTATGTATTTTCTGCAAGTTGCAGCAGATTATTTTCACTGTAGGCCGAGTTGTTAACATGTCTATAAATTTAAAAACAATTTCTTAATATTTTGATATAAAACAATGAAAAATTAACTCGTACGATCAGTGCTGTGTATTGTACTTTACTCTCAATAACTGCTTCTTCAAAGCTTCTTGGTTCGGGTCATGACCGAGATGGCTTCTACACTAAGTAAAACAGCCGCAATCTTATGTTGCTCCTCCATCCTAGTGCTGAGACAGTGCCTTAAAATATGCCACGACCACTTGCTTCCATAGTTACCGACTTATGAATCATAATTATCCCATCATCCTACTGTGTAACCTGTGATGTGTCCTTCGATGGATGGAGCAACAAACTGCGCATATTCAGCAGCGCGCTGAAAGCCGTTGTCTGATGAAGATTTTCATTTGACCTAAGTGCACTTACCAATGTACGGTTCGGAGCAGCAAGGGTAGTATTTCTCGTGACGCTCTGCAGGAACTCCCAGGATGTCCCACTCGACGCTTGGATAGTATTCCCTGAGGTCTATTCCAACTTCCACATTATTACTGTTGTATTTCTGGTTTATATGCTTCAGGTCGATCTGAAACAAACAGAAAAATGTAACGGTTGCTCAAGAAATTGGCACCTCTGTTTAAAACCTCACGCCTCTCGACTATGCAGGAGGCCTCTGAGATCGGGTTTTGTGTTTTAGGTTTTCCTCATTTTCTACAGTCAAAGTACCTAAAGACAAATACTGGCCTCTTACATCCACACACGTTTCAGTATATTTTTCTTTATCATTCTAATAATCGACTTTTGGTTAAAGTTTGAATATGAAATTCGTCGTTAAATGTGTAAAGAAAAGAGTCATTTAAGCAGTTAATAAGTTATGGCAGAATAATTGTGTAAACAGTTAAACAGTTAATAGGTTATGGCAGGAAAATTGTGTAAACAGTCAAGCAGTTAATAGGTTATGGCAGGATAATTGTGTAAACAGACACGATCATTGTACCAGTGCAGATTATAAGGTGGCAAGTGTAGATAACGAACAGCGCTAAAAAGGTACCAAGTTGAAAAACTAACAGTATCTAACAACTCAGTGTATCTTTATCTTCTTGGGAGAAGGGAACCTGCAATACAACGGTATAATGAAGTTTTCGTGCGATTATAAGAAGTACCATTGAATGAGTTCGACTTTTATTGCAGCAGACTTCATACGCTCGATTCAGTTATAAATTTTCAGTAAAATTAGTGTTTTCTTTTTTTCCCTTGGCACTACAGTCGCAGTGAGCCTAGACCTGCCTCCATGAACTTCTCCGTTCACTTCGGTAAATTAGTAGTACTGATGTTAATAAAACAAACACTAATGTTCTTGTAAGACTGAAAGTTTTTTACGGCGGTGAGTATGAAGAATGCGGTCTTCTGGGTTGTGGCACCGTGTAGATCTCATGTGAACCGACTTTTCGGAGGATAGCTTCGCCTCAATCTTCATGGAAGGAAAATCAGCGAGAGAGGAACAGCGTGAGCAGGTGTCTGTAACCACATCCCAGAAAACGGGATTCTTCATTTATGTTCTTACCTGCAACCAGGGTTATATTTTAATAACGTGGTTAGGTATTTGGACATCATTATGAGAAAAACTTACCAGGTCTTAAATGCACGTCAAATTAAATAAAATTTAGGGCTGAGGTATTTCTTCTTTATTGAGAAATTCCGCGGCTACGCAATATGAAAACCGGATCTGCCTCTTTTATGTCTGTCGATAGGATTGTAGGAGGAAGAGGGTCCGGTGGACGACGGAAATCTGAAACATTTCACTGCTCACAAGGAAACACCGGAGGAAATAGCTTAACTTATAAAGAACATTAAACTGCGAAAATAAAAATGGCTTAGGTATGTCACGACAGCTTCTTCGCTTGCCTTGAACATAAATGTAAATATAAACCGCAAGTCTCAGTAGCACCTAGCGGCAGTGCGCCACGTAACAGAGACCCTGAGTTTGCTAGTTTTCGTCGCCATTTTCAAGTGACCTCAGTTTATGTGGCAATGTCTAGAAGGGCTCAGCAGTGAAGGTGACATTATCGTAAACTTAAGAAGTTGTATATCTCACTATTCCTCATTCCTCCACGTGTAGGACAGAGACAGTCTCCGTCAGTCTTCATTGAGGAAAATAATGAACATTCATTCATTCATTCATTCATTATTGGAGGGGGCGTGTTTTCCCCATGCACTTAGAGCAGTTATTGGTCCATTGTGCGTCCCCCTTTAATTTCTACTGTAACCTTAACGGTACTGGTGTTCGCTATCAGCCCCTTTCTGCCAGCGAGGTCGGCCCTCATCTGGCAGTGGTACCTAATGCTTTCTTTTACGTGCCGTAAATCTACGACACGGGACCCACGGCTTAAAGTCCCTCCTGGAGTACTTGTTCCCTGAATTTTTCCGCCCTTAAAAATTCCACGACCTCCGCCGGGTTTGAACCCGCGAACCTTGAGTCATGAGATGGGAACGTTACCCCTAGACTACGGAGGCCGCTTTCAAGAAGACATGGAATCCGAATAATTCATGCTGTATATTCTTCTGACGTAGTTCAATTATGAGCGGAACACGTTTATGAATCAGAACGTTTCTTAACAATATGGAACCTCTGTCTAATGTATAATCCTTTACGAAACTTATCAAAATAATTACGAATCATATCCGGAAAGTAAAGATACAAAGTCCAGAAAATATTTGTAAAGTATTTTTTTTTTGGAGGGATTGACTTGTAGCACTTTGACAAAACAACTTTATTTACTTTTCAATACAGTCACCATGGATCGCAATGCACTTAGTGAGCCTGGGAACGCGTTTTTTTTATTCCAGCGTCGTAGAAATCTCCCGCCTGCTCTCTTAGACGTGGAGAACAGTTCTGACACTTCCGGATATTGTTGATGAAGTTCATCGATGGTAAACGTCTGACAGCACGAATGTTTTCATCAAACTTTTGGGAGATTTCATCACGACAACGGATGGAGTTCCACTCTTTATTTCATGATGAACACCACTTCTTCTCGCTTCTAATTCACAACACCATTTTGCCACGTTTTGCCTGTTCATAACATCTTCCACGTAAACAGAAAAAAGTTGGCGATGAATTTCAGCGGCAGATTCACCTTTCGCTTGAAGAAATCGAATTACTGCACGAACCTCACTTTTGGTGGGATTTTGAAACAACACGGCCATTTTAAACACTCACTGCGAGCACAGCGTTGCCGTGACTGTGACCGGTGAACTCTGCCCTGTCATACGGTTCCTATGTTACACGACAGCACTACCATTTCTGAAATTATATGTCCCTTGCATTTTTACTGAACTTTTATCTTTACTTTCCTCGTATATGAAGTTTCCTCCAGCGTACTTTTACTTCCCCTGATCTAAGTCCAAACGTCCTCTTTTCAAGACCGACACGAAACCAATTAATATATTCGCGAAATGGAAGGGAAAAATAACTTAAAAGTAATGAGAAAAAGTTATTTAACTCTTAGGAGCCTGAAGGTTACTTAAAAATATTTAAGAATTCATGTAAAAGAGAATGCACTCTGCGTATCCATTACAAAGACCGGTAAGTTAAAGCTGTTCAAAAAATATTCGCTATAAATTCTGAGAATTTACGAAACCCATATACGAGTATGCATTTTGTGAGAAAGATGCGCAGTGTTCTGTGTTACAGAAACCGGTGCGTATAGTAACCATTATGCATAGGCCGCGCCTTAGCTCAAGCGGTTAGTCCTGCTTCCCATCGCGGCGGCCCGGCTTCGATCCCGGGTCTAGTGAAGTGGGATTTGTGGTGGACAAAGTGGCGTTGGGGTAGGTTTTCTCCGAGTACTTCTGTTTCCCCTGCCAATCTTTATTCCACCAATAGCTCCATAATCACCCTCACCTATCATCTGGGGCTGGTACAATAGGCCAGAAGTGGCCGCAGTACAAGGGACTTAGTCCCACCCCACTAACAATAAAAAAAAACACTATGCTTGAAACGGTTAGAATAGAGACCGCCTCAGAGCCATCTCATCTCTTTAAACTGGCCAGTGGATAAGCAGTTGAAGTTGAACCAGACTCAGAAGATGCGTGTACTCCATTCCATGTGCAGAATTACAGAGTGAGAGCAGCAACCTGTGAACTCATACATACAGAAGTGGATTCATTTGTGTGCACTGGCAGGAACGTGGTGGAGCACAGTATCTTGAAGTCTACTAAGACTACAAACATAAAGTTGACACGTAACAAGCCTGTACAAGATGCAAATGAATTCTTTATATTTCGTTTCGAACGGCGTTCTACCATCCGCCTAGGGAATACGGTGTTACGCTAACTTTCCCCATTAGTGGGGATGCAGAGCTCTTGTATGAATGGCCAGAATGTCTGCATGGTTCATTTTATGAAGAGACGGTATGATATACGGGCTCTCGTATACGTTCTGTAACGTGGAGAACTGGGAATACTGGGTTACAGGTGCGATGTCCAGGAAGAACCTTTGTTGAACCTGCAGAAACAAGTCGTCATCCACAGTCCTGGAGGAGCACTGTTAATTGCATTGCATTTATGTATTTGTTAAACAGTAGTCTTCACGGGTTACGTGTGATGATTCATTCTTTTCTTCTAATTAGGCTAATTTAAATGAAAATGACATGCGCTTAATTAAATGAAGTAGGTACGTATATACGTATGTATCCAGCAAGCGCAGAAATACAGCGGAATCTCCACTTCTATGAAATTGTAATCAGAACTGTGAAACAACCCCTCATGTTTCCGTAAAATAGGACATTTCACAAAATTCAAGCCGTAAGTCAATGCTTGCTTCATATTCTGGAGGTCTCGTGTTCGATGTTCTGCACGGAAGCCAACTCTCTTGATTGTGTTATGTTGCAGTTTATCTCAAGCCATCAAGGAAATGTCTAGAACGTTGAAAGAAATCACGACCATTCCCATGCGTTTTTATTCCTTAATTCTCCTTTCGTCCCTCGCTATGAAATTTATTCGCGTAAAAATTCTTGGTTAGACACTCTAGGAAAAGAACAATAATTCAAAATGGTGACTTGACATTTTATTATTTTCCTCACAGTTATGTTATGCCACGAACAAAAATGATGCAGTGTCAACACATTGCGCTGAACTTAGGAACGAACCAAGGTCTCTAAGTTACGTATCATCAGTCACCGAGGTACTGCTACCACAGGTACAGCAACTTGGTAGAAACTGTGTAAGTTTAAGCTGTAGAGACAGTGCGCTTACCATATGTTTTTTTTCCTTGGCACTACAGCCCCAGTGGGCCTAGGCCTACCTCCATGAACTTCTCCGTTCACTTCGGTTTTTCTAGACTCTACACATTCGGTAGGACTCCTTGGGCGGGTGATCAGCTCGTCGCAAGGCCTCTACCTGTATATAAACACAGAAAAACGCACACACACAAACTAAACTTCCATGCCCTGAGTGGGATTCGAACCCACGATCCCGGTTTCCAAGCGAGCGAAGACAGTACATGCCTTAGACCGCTCGGCTACCGTGACCGGCGCTTACCATATGTAGCATGTATTTCTTTTTTTGGCTTTCCTCAGTTAATGTAGGAAGTTATAGGGCAGTGACTTTTAGGCCACGGCCGAACCATTTAAGATATTCATGATCATTCTTTCATCTCATTCGGTTCCAGAACGCCCTTGCAGTCGTTACAATATCATTAAACACGTAGTCAGCCATAATCCCATGGAACAGAGTCCTTTTGTGAAGAAATTCATCTCGTTTTACGAAACTCGAAGGTTTTTTTCGTTTTCGCTAGAACCCGAGGAATGTAGTCCACAACTTCGGACCTTTGTTCTCCAAGATAGGTTGTAATACCGTACATCCTCCTTGATTTCATTCTAATGTCGCGTCGTAATGGAACCGTTTAGAGGACCGTGTGAAGCGGCAGATACCTTCGGTGTTCGGGGTTTGAAATTTGTGGTAAGAATTAAAATACACTCACATATAGCACTAAGCTTGTCCAGATACCCAACAACGAACGGAAACAAACTGAATGATGGTCAATGCCGGCAATAACCGCTCCCCCCCTTATCTTCTGTTGATTTAAGACAGATTTTAGGAAGCAACAATGAACACGCGGTAACGTAGTTGGTTTAGGCACTATGCTACAAGCCGTAAGACCGCGGGTTCAAGTACCGATGAGGTCATTGGATTTTTGCAATTTACCCAGTCCTTCCAGCCGCACTATGTCCCTTGGGTCGACTCAGCCTCTAACAGAAATGAGTACCAGGAATATTCTTGGAAGTAAAGGGCGGCCGGCGTGTAGGGCTGACAACCTTACCGCCATCTTTGAGCCGATTGTCTAGATAATGTGGGACCCTCAACATCTCACAACCTTATGGACCTCCACGGCCTGTTACAGGGATACTTTTACTTTTTTTTTTTTTTACAATAAACATAAATGTAACAATATAAGATAACTGATCTGTCTTCACCACAGACTATTATATAATTCATTCATTCGTCAGTAATCTGTCAGACTACAGGTCCATGGTCTCTTCCAAAACAGTTCCTCCACTTAATGCGAGCGATCTCAAGCTTTCTCCTTCAAATAAGAATACCCTCTTCTGTCCCCCAAGGTCATCCAGAATCTTCTTACGTCTTCTTCCTCGTCTTCTGGGCACTTCTATCCGCCCCTCCGGTTTGTTTCTTCTACAGAGGAAACACCTCGCATACATGGTATCTCTGTTTTTGGAAAGAGACTATCCAGGAAAAGTGATAATGTGGTAGTTTTTCCATTTGCTTTCCACATCGCAGTACAACAGCCGTTCAAACCACTCTGGTCACGCCTGTTGCTATACGAACTTGAACCATCTCGAGCATCATTTGCTGTGTGCTTCAAGTCGCTGCTGATGACGCTGCTTCCGGCATTAGTTTTTGGTTTTTGGTGTCTCTCTTCGTCTGATGCCTACTCTTGACATAACCTCACAGGAAACAATCCAGTGGTGTTATATCTGGTGAACGTGGAGGCCAAGGCAGTGGACAGTCTCTGCTGATCCATCTTCCTGTCCCGCCTCACTCATCACCCGATTAATATTGAAACCACGAAGACAGCGACTCTAGAGTCTTTGGCTTCTAGTGACTCCTTCTAGCACAGAGATTAGAAATGCGTGGAGCCATACCTCAGCTCTACTCTTATCTTAATGGCATGGTGCTTAGACACAGGGACAAATTCGTCTCCCTTTATCCCCATGCGGTGCCTCGCTTATTGGCGTAAAGAAACTGAATGAGAACTTAATGATCGGCCCGTATAATTCACCAGAAATGGCGGAGAGCAGGAAAAACATATTTAGAAAGAATACATAAGACAGACTGGAAAAAGCTAATTGATATTTTATAGATGTAGAGTAGGTGTATGCGAAAGAGAATATAAGAAAGTGGGCGGAGGAGTTTTTGTAACAATTGGAGGAGTTCCCCTTATCTGGTAGTTACAGCCTGATCTGGCGGAAAGCGAATATCTTAAATAGCGATGTGACTGGAGCATAACCTGTTATTCGAAGCCTGTCACTTTGCTCCTTGTTTATTATCTGTCACGTGTCGACCACATTCCGTTTATCTGTGGAGAGCTAAACTCAGCAAACAGGCCGGTGTAGTATCTGTTATATAATGGAGAGTCCGTGGTAATGAATTGCAGCTTTCAGTTATACGGACGGAAGGAAAACTATATCGAAGTCGCGTGGGGGAATCGACGTGAGAGGCTTTTAAAATGGACCTTATGTGTTTTGCAGTATCTACGGCAATACACATAATAGTTTAATGTAGAATTTGTGGACACGTTGATAATATTTCATTATACGGAGCTTCCATATTCCAACGTTATCAAAATAAAACGTTTCGCGGCATCCATACTGATAATGTGGCATAAGACCCGTTGCTAGGCAACGAACGCGAAATAAATAACTACACAACAGCCGTTGCTAAGTAACGGTTCAGCAAACAAGCATGTTTCGATGGCAGTATTGTACTGTAAGTGAGGAACGGTGTTTTCTACGTGGTCCGTACGTAGCAATGTGTCAATATGCCACAGTACTTTTCTTGTTTAAACAAAAATGGTCATAGGAAGAGCGCATACTTTTTGGATATATGTTTATTTAAATCCTCTTCGGCTCTGTGATCATCTACGAACCTTGGCATCTTGTACGACAGAAGCCAGTTTCTGTAATTTTTCCTTTTAGCGTTATTTCTGTCTCTTCACTTTCAGCTGCCATAAAATATGCTCTGTATCTTCCAGATGTTTCAGTCTGGCCATTCACAGTTTTCCTCTAGCTTCTGGCTTAATTAAAGAACTTCATAGTCTGCCCTGTGTTTGATCCATTTTAATCACAGGTCCCAGCCATACCAATATTTTTTTAATATCCTGTACTAGATGAAGGGTTCTCAAAGAGATATGTCTGAATATACATCTTATTAAAGAAAACCTATTCAGATTATCCCCCATTTATGCAAATATAATATCGTGAGCAGATTTGAAACTAGTCGAGAAATAGTTATTGCTTGCCTAGTATATTGTGGAATGTCTGCTGAAAGCCAGAATTGCCAAGCCAGCAGAGAGAGTCGTTGCTAGGGAACGGCTCTATAAGCACGCCACGGAGCTATCAAGCGAGCATCCGTTGTTACGCAAGGGTCGGTATCCGTCACATGACCACAATAACAGTTATGAATGCAACACGCAGAGTAACTGCGATGGGCGATGTTCTCTGTGGTGTCTGCCCAGGGACTGCATACACTTACCACTCCTTCGAAGGCTTTCTCTTGTTTATATATGATTATATAAAAAGCTGCAGGAAAAAAGTAGAAGTCATACATAATCATGAGAATGAACATGTTCGCGGTATAGGACAAGGCGAAGCCAGACACAGAAAATATAAGAGGCTTAAACTTGGCGGTGGGCAAGCTTACGACCGTTCAAGGGACTAAACTGCCGTTGTAGCATATCATAAGTAAGATAGGCATGATTAGCTTTAAACCCAGTCTGACAGACGAGTTGTATATATGGAAAAGCAAGAATTTTCAGTAACATGCTATATGTGCAATACGTACATTTGACAAGAGACGAACACACCACCTGAAGAAACTCTGATCGTGAGCCTCAAGGGGCTTATCATAAATACGAACTGATTGGCGGTAAACCACCAGTCGTAAGGTAACTCTGACTCTAACTCCGAAACGCGCTAGTGTCTTGGTCGTGAATTTCGAGGAGACTGAAACCAGGAACGACCGTGCTGGCGAAGGCCAGCAGCAATTTAACCGACCGACCACGGGTATACTTAACCTGTTGCAGAAGCCTGTGCTGACAGAAAACCTCTGCATATCATGTATAAATGATAAGTGCAATATATAAGGCAGTGATATAAGGTGCACAGAGTCCATAGAGACCTGGACGCCGTGACAGCGCGGATATACTCGTACTGAAACTGAGGTGCACACAAACGTAGCGCCTGCGCAGACACACCGACCCCTGTACAGTGCAGTGCAGTGCAGTGACCTGGACGCCGTGACAGCGCGGATATACTCGTTTTGAAACTACGGTGCAACAAANTAACGCCTACATAGAGAGGCTGAACCCTGTACAGTGCAGTGACACAGAGCCCACAGTGACCTGGACGCCGTGACAGCGCGGATATACTCGTGCTGAAACTGCGGTGTAACAAAATGTAACGCCTACATAGAAAGACTGACCCCCTCCCTCATTGAAGAGGAGGCGCAATGAATCCGATCACCAATCCGAACCTCGTGTCCAGTTACAAATATATATGTTTGTTCTTTTGTGTCAGTATTGTAACATGTTGCGCAACGGAGAACCCCTCCCTACCCAGCAGCAACGTGGCAACTCAGGCCACAGGCGCGTGGCGGTAACGTAGCGCTCCCTCCCACCCCTCTGCGGTGACGTAACGCGCAACGCTGCGTACCCGTAATCAACTTCCTACTGTGACGTGGCACGCAACAGGCAACACTGCGGCTATATAAGTGAGCTGCACAGCGGCTGCGAGTCAGTTATAAGGTAACAGTCGCCGAGCTCAGTCCTCGAGCTACCTCCGAGAGTTCCGAGCAAGCCGACGAGTCAGTGTGTTATCAACAGTTCTCCAGTGAGCAGACTACAGTTGGAGTATAGCAGCCGTCGCGGAAAGAAGAACCGGACGTGTGTGTAATTGTGTAATTGGGAGTGTATGATACAGTGATACATAGCTCCCATACTATAAACGTGTAGACTACTGAAGACAGAGTGAACTGATTTGCGCATAGGGTTATAAAGTGTGAAACCCCGCAACAGTGTTAACAGATTAATGCGATTAGGGTTATAAATCGTGAAACCCCGCAACAGTGTTAACAGATTAATGCGATTAGGGTTATAAAGTGTGAAACCCCGCAACTGTGTGATGAGTAATTGTAGCCGTTACTTGTAGATTGTTGAATAAACCAATTAACCATCCATACGGCGTCTTCAGTAACCAGAAACACGTTACAGTATGTTTGCGCACGCGAATTGTTATTAGGGGTTCGGAAGACTTATATCTGTTAATAAATTATTACACCCGTTAATCTGACAGAAAAAAATATGTTTTCTCTATGTCCACATTTTCATGAAACACATTGCAGTCAGGTTGAATTCTGCTGTCTTTTCTGCAATCTGTTTTCATATATAATTGCCTCTTTACATGAGCTCCGTGTAAGAAAATCCTTTTTTTTTTATCTTAATCATAAAGAAAGAAGGGCACGGTTCGCACATAAATCTCACGGATCCTAACAAGATTCGTCTCACTCAAGGCAGGATCCATTGGCGGCTCGTGGGGACATAACTCCAAATTATGCTCTCTATAGCTTCATTGTAACACGTTAAGTGACTTTATAGACATATTGTGGCGTGCTTTCTTCTGATTGGTCCAACCCGATCCGTACCGGTTCTGACACCAGTTGTCGCGTGTTTATTAGGCAACGCGACAAGAAATTTTGTGGGTTCCCGGATTTGAACGAATATTTTATTGGACAGTCACTTTTACACTCGCAAGTGCACTTATTGCACTTATAACCGATATCATGATGAAGCGTCTTCTAGCCTGTTCTCCTGCCGAATACCAATTCTACTCTTCTAAGGTCAAATACAAAACTGAAAACTCGTAGCGTGCGTTCGGACTGACTAGGGAACATCGTGTTCAAGGGTTCCGTTCTATCCGATGGTAGGGTCGCGCCATAGCTCAAGCAGTTAGTCGCTGGCTTCCCACAGCGGCGGCCAGGGTTCGATCCCGGGTCTGGCCAAGTGGGATTTGTGGAGGACAAAGTGGCGCCGGGGCAGGGTTTCTCCGTGTGTACTTCGGTTTCCCCTGCCAATCTTCATTCCACCAATTGCTCCCTAATCACCCTCACCTATCATATGGGTCGGGTAAAATAAGCCAGAAGTAGCCGCAGTACAAGGGACTTAGCTCCACCCCACTAACAATAAAAAAAAATCCAATGGTAGTATTCGTTCCCATGGATAACATTTCTTATCCGGGGAAACGCATTTATTTAGGTGTTTCCTATGCAACCGTCTGCTGGTACTGCGTTTTCACTGAAGTAACATTCTTATCGCAGCCGTTGCCTATCACTTGACGTCTTTTCATCCGGCTTTTTGGCGGCACGCCACAATATGAAACATTTGAATTAAAATTAAAAGTGATTAATGTGAAAATCACCTGTATCAGTATTTCTGATGTTCGCATAGCAGAGAAATTATAGAGGAGGAAAGCATTTCGGTCTATATACGAGTACACGGCGACTGAAATATCCTGACACAAGTTAAAATGACAAGCACGCTACGGTTTGTATTGCTATGCACTGCGTGCCCTACAGAAGTGAGTTGTGACTCTTTCCTTCGTGTGACGTCATGTTTATGCATGGATAGACCCAATAGAATACGGGGAGACAGGGGCTTTCGGTTTGTTACGGGGTACTCCCTAATGCACTTACTCGCAGCTGAATTTATTGAACCACACATTGCATGAGTAATGCAGAAATGAAGATCAAAATATGTTCAGGAATGATGCATGACATGTACCCGAGACGAAAATACAGTTAGAGAGAACTCCACAAGCCTGGCGGCAAACCCTGTGAGAATTAATCTAGTTCGCTACTTTGTGTCCATCTCTGTGGATTGGAAGAGGAACCATGCCCAAGGACAGCAGGAATAACACTGCCTACGTTTTACGCTCTTCAATTTGCATAGAAACATGGAAGTTAACTGGAGAAACTACCATATTATGTGCCTTTATAATACTTTCCTGTCTGTATTATATGATAATCAAAGAGTGAAAATTTATTAAATACTTTGATGAGTCTTGCATCATCTTAAATTAATGGAAGATAAAGTTTGTCGTGGTCAGAAATAAGGTTCTTGTAAGATTTGAGGTTTTCACGGCGATGACTATGAAGAATACCGTCTTCTGGATGTGGCGCCATGTAGATCTTGTGTGAACAGACGTTTCGAAGGAACGTACCACCTCCATTTTCAGGGTAGAAAAATTCGCGAGCGAGGAACCAGCGTAAGCAGGTGGCTGCAGTCTGCAGAGACCTGTTCACGCTGGTTACTCGCTCGCAGATTTTTCTACCCTGAAAATGGAGGCGATACGTTCCTTCGAAACGTTTGTTCGCACAAGATCTACACGGCACCACATCCCAGAAGACGGTATATTTCAACGTTCATGTAGTTTTGGGATCAGAATGCCAAATCAAATGACGTTACCTGAAATCCATCGTAGGTCCAAGAGCCGAACTTCATGAAGCATGTTTGCTGGTCGAAGGGGAAGTACCTCACATCGATCTCGCAGGAGGACTTGAAAATGGCGGGCGGAGTCCAGACCACCTTGCCAGTGTGGTGAAGCACAGCCTTTGTCATCGTAGTGACAACGTATTCTCCATCCGCGCTACAACAGACCATTAGCTCATTAGTATGGTGCGCATTAAGGACCACGTTATTGTTCTTAATAAGTCGCGGGATCGAATCCCGATGAGGTGGATCTTTTCAATTGACCTCATCCTTCCAGCCACACTATGGCCCTGGGGTCGACTCAGCCACTAACAGAAATGAGTACCAGGAATATATTCTTGAAATCTTCCTGGGGAGTAAAGTGCGGCCGGCGCGCAGGGCTGACAACCTTGCCGCCATCTATGAGCCGATTGTCTAGAAAATGTGGGAACCTCAACGCCTCACAACCCTATGGGCCTCCACGGCCTGTTACAGGGATAGCTTTACTTAACTTTTTACTTCACAGATATCCCTCTCCAGTCGCGGTTTTCTTAACGGCAGATTGAAAGTGTCTTCAGTTTCCAATTTGCAGCCAACCTTGCCAAACGCTGCGTTTGGTTCTAAGTATCCGAGTTTTGACGGCGTAGGTAGAGGGTGATTTTAGTGTTTTAATTAGTACGTGATGTGAACACTGAATGTTTTCTGCTTAGTGAAAGAGCTGACAACTTAGTACCCTTGCAGGGAAGCAAACAGGACATCTCCTGAATACGTTGCTGTTCTCATGCAGAGAGAATGTAAACACAAAACTGAAGAAATGAAAGTAGACGAAAATGTCTCGCGTTTTGGACAGGAGGAGAGAAATACTGACGAGAAATTGACAAGACAAGATGGAAGAAAAGCAGAAAAGATTAAGACGGAGGAGCAGAAGGAGAAAGAACAATATTAGAAGCGCTGAAAAGAGTTAAATATTCGGGAAAGTGCGAAAGAGCTAAGTTAAAGGAAAGCAATATGAAGACATATTACAAATGAAGGAATTTTGATGAGGGGCACGGAATGACGCAGTTTGTTAAGACACTATGATACAGATTGGAAGGTCGCGGGTTTGATTCCCGATGAGGGAATTGGATTTTTCAAGTTTTCAGCCGCACTATGGCCCTGGGGTTAACTCACCCTATAAGAGAACTAAGTATTAGGAAACTTCCTGGTGGCGAAGGGCGGCCGGCGCTTAAGGCTGACACATTCACTGCTATCTGTGAACCGATTTTCTAGGAAATGTGGTAGCCTTGACGTCCAACAACCCTACTGGCCTCCATGGCCTCTTACAGGGATAGCTTTACCTATACTATTAGGAAGTTTGAAGTACGTTTACAGAAAGTGCAAAAATTCTTTCTGCCAGTTTTAACCAAAATGTATTTTAGTTGTAAAATACCTCTTTGCAATAGGCCTAATGACTGAGCCAGCAATACCTCCTGGCAACTGGGATAACGAAAATGGAAACATGAGGAAGCGCCATCTGCATTGATGTCTACTGCCATCTATGAGCAGCGTTCACACTGATCGCTCATGTGTATCAATCACAGTACACCTATCATATTTGTCTGAACCAGTCACAGACCCACTAACAAAACAATGTCTTACATGTGTTCGGTTGGGATGTTGTGGTGCTTGGAAATAATTACAAATAATATACAAGCTACTGTTTATTTTATGGTGGATGATAAGTTTTGATTTTGATTTTATATCATTGTGAGACGGGAAATATTTACGCACGAATTTACATGTCAGTGTTTAACGTGTTATATATTTTTTATATATCTTACGCTTACTACACGGCATAAAGTTACATGTCCGTGTTTAACGTGTTATATATTTTTTATATATCTTACACCTACTACACGGCCTGAAGTTAGAAATGCATACGGTGGTTATGATGAAATTACATCTAACGTCTTTAAATCTTACATAGGATACGTAAGTATGCAGTTAAAATATTTTTGTTACAATTGAATGGAAGTAAGTTTTTGTATTTATAATATAATGACCCGGTCTGCATTCTTTGGTTTAGCCCAGAGAAGATTCTGTGTAATTTCAAGAAACTTGACTGTGCTACAGTTTTGTATTGCTTTTTACACGATGAAATAAAATGGAATGAAATAATTAATAACAATATTGTACTAACGTAACTGGCGAACTACGAAGTTGCCACAGGAAACTAGACTTTATGAGTTGTGCTAAGGACTTCATGCTGTACTAAAAAATGAGTGAAGCAAAATTCATAACGCACGTTAATTAAAACGCTGTTTTATATTCTTGCAATAAACGCTCATAATATTCAAGCCACTCTTAGCAATATGAATTGTAATATTATATGCTTTACCCTGTTACTAAATGTAATACAGTCCATGTTTATGTTTGCGTATTGCAGACGTGTATCAGTCTCTGGCAAGAGCACAGCTCTTAATGTTTCAGTTTGTTACTAAATGGCCTCGCCATAGCTCAAGCGGTTAGTCGCTGGCTTCCCACCACGGCGGCCGAGTTCGATCCCGAGTCGGGTCAAGTGGGATTTGTGGTAGACGAAGTGGCGCTGGGGCGGGTTTTCTCCCAGTGCTTCGGTTTCCCCTGCCAATCTTCATTCAACCAAATTCTTCTTCATCATAATCACCCGGGGCAGCCTACAATAGGTCAATCAGTGGGCGCCGTGCCGAGTGGACCCAGTTGGACTCCACCCCCCACTAAGCGAATTAAAAAAGAAAAAGTTACTTAGTCCTTACTTCAGTATGTCACATCAAGATTCATTGCCCGAATGCACTTAACTTTATTTTCTACAATGCTCACAGCGTAACACAGGGCAAGTTGATTTACACACGAGGAAATTGGAATCTTGAGCTGAGTTCTCAGCAGATGGGTGCAGGTGCTGCTGACAGTGTAATTCTCGTGAGGTTTGAAGTTCTTACGACGAGGAATAGATTACTGTCCTACGCGATGCGGTGACGCGACACGACGTGACGCCGTTAGTCTGGTAGATGTTTGCCGACGTTTTTGAGGAATATGCTTCTACCTTCAGTGTCATTGATATGTACATTATTGAGTTAACAGAATTATTACTAAAGAAAATTTATGTATGCTTCGAAAATGTGAAGAAGATTGAATATTTTGTAACGGTATTAACGAATAAAAACAATTTCACGGAAAAGTTAGGTCACATTAAATTTGGAGAACCGAACTCCTCTCTTCTCATATCCTATCAAGTAGCTTAAAGATCAATAGGCGTATGTGCAGGCGTACAGTTCTGTTGCTTTATACTGTGGCATGTAGACCCGTTGCTAGGCAACAACCACGAGACAAACAAGTATACAATAAAGAAAGCAGTCTTCTAGGATTTGGCACCGTGTATATGTGGTGTTAACCGACGTTNCAACGGCTCGTAAAAATTAGCAAAGGAACTGTGTTTTCTGTGCGGTCCGTGCCGAGATGTTATAAGGACAGCTAGTGAAAGGTGAGTTCAGTCAGTTGAGTTAAATTGGGTTAGTTGGTTGGTGAGTGACTGAGGTACTCAGATAACTGCTGAGGTTCAATCGTCCCGAGCTGTTGCTCTGAGAAGCTGGTAGCCGAGACTGGGAGAGTTCGGGGACTAAGAGGAAGGGGAACATATGCGGTGGAAAGTCGCTACGGAGGAACGTGGCTGCGGCGTTAGTGTAATAGTGTGCTGTAAAGTGTGGTCACGCACTGTGTCAGAGAGTCCAATATATCCGACCATCAATCCAAAACACTTATATAGTGAGTCACATGAAAATATGAGTGCGTGTTTCACCTTAAGGTAAATACATGGATTAAGAACGTTCAAGAACAATGTGCTAAGGACAACACACGTGTTTCGATCTGAAGAGGAGGAAGTAACAGGAAGTTAGGGATATTACTAAACGAGAACGACAATGGTTGCTGCTCCTGATCAAACGTTTTAGGACAACCAAATTATGGAGAATTAGATGGGCTGGCCACATAGCACACAAAGAAGATAAGAAATATATACGAAATTTCAGTCTGGAAATATGAAAGAAGAGACCACTTGGGATACCTAATGTAAATTGAGTGATAATATTAAAGTGGACCTTAGAGGAATAATATCATGAAATATTGATTGAATTCAGGAGAGGGTCCACTGGCGAGCCCTTGCGAAATTTTTTTAGCTCAAAATCAAATTCGCCAAAAATGGAGCAATTAAAAATGACAGCCAAGTAACATAATACCAACTCAGAGAAACACCTTATTCAGGACAGCCGTCGCGAATAAGGGGGGCGCTAGCCATCAGACAGCCCGGCACGAGAAACCAAACATAAACAGTATTTCACTAGCTCCCTTACTGGCTGCTGGTAACGGCTTGGACAAGGTCCTTCGTTGCCGTCCCTAGACCAAGCTGCAGAGGCTGCAGAGCATGCTAGAACAGCTATAGGGCTGATCACGTGATAAATCATAATGGGAGAACATTCTAGAATCTATAACAACCGGAGGAAGGGTAGAAGGAAGGGGATAAGAAGAGAGGCCGCTAATCCGAGACACGAGTAGGAATGGCTCAGACGTTACGTTCTCAAGAAGAATTTTACCCAATGGAATTAGAGTTTTATTTTTAAAATTACAAATGGCAGAAGTATTGTGCCGAATAGTGACTACAAAATTTATAATTTCGTAGTCTGTGAAATTCTTTTTATTTCTAGTGGGGTGGGACTAAGTCCCTTGTACTGCGCCCACTTCTGGCCTATTGTACCAGCCCCAGATGATAGGTGAGGGTGATTGTGGAGCAATTGCTGGAATGAAGATTGGCAGGGGAAACTGAAGTACTCAGAGAAAACCTGCCCCAGCGCCACTTTGTCCACCACAAATGCCACTTGACCAGACCCGGGATCGAACCCGGGCCTCCGCGGTGGGAAGCCAGCGACTAACCGCTTGAGCTATGGGGCGGCCCAATCATGCAAATTTAGTGTGTACCGACTGCCATGGTCTCCTTCATTACAAAGGTGTGCCCCATGCGTCACAATATTAACATTTAAAGCAACAATATGATTTTTCGCCGTTGAGCTAACATACACCTCGAACAGTGCAGCATAACAGCAGACATGGCGTACCCTAACGAGCATACAGAAAACTTCAAATGGATGAGCCTCGATAGATAAAAAAGTAGCAATTTAATTGCGTTTATAAGTACATGGCGCGCACGAGTGTCGGAACCACACATGCCAAGTGTTGATAACCAATTAGTTATAAATTGAAACGTCAAAATATGATTGATGGAAACAAGAATACGCAGTACTTGATACTTCACAGCAATACAGTGCTATGGAAATTACAGTTCTTATATACGACGCTATAATGAGGACAGGGGCATGCTGCATTCACACATTGACTCCACGAACTACGCATACTTGATGCGCAGTCTACACGCTGTTCGTGCAGTTGACATATTACTGATATATCGGAAAAATAATTAAATTGAAGAAGTAATTCATCACAACTACGATGCAGGGATATATTCAACGATTAATTTACATAATTACGGCTTACAAAAATAACCAGAAGTTAGTGGTGCAGTTATGTATTTATTTGAACGAAAAATTGCATGGACACAGTACGAAACATGGTAATCCGTGGGTTTTTTGATAGACCCCCCCCAAAAAATAAAAAACTATTTGATTATTATTTAATGTGTATTTCGATCGCGACTTTATTTTTAGAGTAAAACTGGGGTTGTATTTAAATGTAACTGTGCTGGGAGTGTCCGATTTTGTTTTTACTAATTTTTGTATTCAACACCCCCACCTCGACCACCTTTACCAAATATACCAGGCTGATAGTTTCTAGTCTGGAATAGCAACACTTAAATTTAGTAGAAAGCTTTCACATCTTTGAAAGAATTTTAAAAACGTACAATTATTTAGATGCATGTTGCACAGAAAACGTACATAGACAGGCGTTGACGTGGTGTGGTGTGGTTTCCTGTCGTGCAATTATGAATCACTGAAACGTAATTTGTAAAATTTCTGTGATGACCTGTTTCAAATCATTTCCATGAACTATAGTCAATTTCTAGTCTTCTGCAATCCGGAATTTTATTCCTACTTTCAGATAGCTCGCTACTAGTTCACATCCAGAGGCAGTTGAATTCTGTGCCCATGCTCACACACTCCATCTCCAAAGTGCAAAGTCTAGGTCACTTTACTTCAGGTTTGAGTGACTTCACTGTAAACTGCGTCTCTAAACGACATTCACTTCTTCTGTGTGGCCTGGTTTGTTTCGAGTCCTGAAGGAATGATTAAGTACCCGTGCCTGCAAAGCGGCAGGTAGGCTAGCCCGCAGGACCTACAGTTACAGCGGGGAAGGAACGGTCATGACTGATTGTTGTTCTGTCGAGAAACACTTTGCATAATCTTGTTTCTCTTTCCATTTAGCCTTCCACTTTCCTACCCTTCCCTTGATGTATCTATTTTGTCTAGTGGTTTCAATCAAAAGATTTGCCTTTCAAGCCAAAGTGTCATGCAACAAAGCGGAATAGCCTTTATATATTCATTTGTATTACGTTCTCTTGTAGTGTTCTTTGTGATGCTGCCAGTCATTCTGGTCATTCATTTTCTACATGGCATGTAATTCGATGCGACACACGAGGCACGTATATGTACGTGTATATATTGTGGCGTGCCGCCTATGATGAGTCAGAGCGGGCGTCCATTGCTAGACAACGGCTTGTTAAAACACGTTTCCGAGACAGCGCATAGAGAGATGTCCATTGCTGGGTAACGACTTAATAAGCGTTGTCCTCGCAACAACGAGTAGCTAGAGAAAAAACCAACGTGTTACCTGAAGATGAAAGCACGTTCCCGAAACAACGCAGACAACCGTTATGGAAACGAAACTGTTCAAGAAGGTATCTTCTAGTCCGTCCGACTGTAAAACATATCAGATCAAAGAAGACCGGAGCGAAATTGAGATCAGAGAAGACCAGATCAGGGGTCAGATCAGAGACAATGGATTAGTCAGGTCGCATCGTCGGGAAGACGTGATTTCAGATTGTCAGTAGTTGTAATTGTGAACGAGTTACTAATAAACAGCTTCGTCTAANACCAGATCAGGGGTCAGATCAGAGACGATGGATTAGTCAGGTCGCATCGTCGGGAAGACGTGATTTCAGAGTGACTGTAGTTGTAATTGTGAACGAGTTATCTAATAAACAGCTTCGTCTAATCCAGGATCCACAATTATTTGTCACGGAACCCCGGACACGTGATAATATGTAGAGGAAGAGAGAGAGAGGGGGGGAGAGAATATGGCAGTATCGGGTTCAGTCTTATGTACTAACACGAAGTAAGAGAGGTGACCAATATTTGTTTTATAGTACTCTTTAATATATGATTATTTCCATGAAAGTCTCAATGAAGAAAACCGAACTCGTACGGAATTCCAGCTGCTTTGTAGAAATTCTCCTAAAATAAATAGTGTACTGCGAGAACCTAATCTGACAATCTAACCGAATCTAACCTAACCTAACCTAACATAACCCAAGCAAGTCCATCCCATGAGGTGTATCCGTGAACCAAGATAGATTCGCAGGATTTCGCTCAGTGGTTTGTTGCGTAAACCTGATCTGAAAACCTAACCTAAACCGAACTAGCACAACCCAACGCAAGCGAATTCCTTGATGTCTGCCCTATTGCCAAGATGGATGGTAGGATGATGCGCAGTGGTCAACTGCACAAACCTGATCGGACACAACCAGTATTAACCTTGTGGGATTGTCGATGTTCTAAAAGACAACCACGTAAATCTGTAACAATCACATATATTAAATTGTATAAATTGAATTTACAGAATAGCTGCGAAGCTATGTGGAATGTCAAAAGTTGGCTGGCCCTGAAAAGAGCAGTTTGTTCCACCGTGAGTGCGCTGGTAGAATTTGCTCCTTTGTAGTACACCAAGTCTTTACGGCCGTTCAGCTGGTTTGTCCGGCCAGTAATGTGGTGCTGCATGCGCCTGTAGGAACAGCTGCCTGTGGCGCGATTGCTGGAGAGTTGCGGCAACTACATTAGCTGCCTGTTCGCAGAGCGAGGTTGCTGGAGACTTGCGGCAACTACGTTAGCTGCCTAGTGACAGAGCGCGGTTGCTGGAGAGTTGCGGCAGCTACGTTAGCTGTCTGGTAGCAGGGCGCGGTTGCTGGAGAGTTGCGGCAGCTGTCTTTGGCGCAGTTAAGAGCTGATGACTCTGATGACTGATCGTTCTGAACTGAATGTGATCACTGATGATTGCGAGCTTTGGGCTCCGCTTTTATACCATGCTTGCTGGGCAGAGCTTAAATTTGCAGTTGCGATTGTGAGCGCTGAATGGCTAGCGCACGTCATGATCTACAGGTGGGCTGGACATCGAGTGCTGTATAAATACGAGTGGTGGCAGCAACGTGCGACAGTGTGATATTGACTAGGAGTGAGTGCTGTCTGTTAGACCGGCGAAACCGCGTGTTAGTATGTGGGATGTTCCCACAACTTCATTCAATGTAACCTAACACAGCCCTAGATACATATAGGAGTAGTTTGTCTCAGTAGTGTCCTGCTGTGCAAGTGGGGTTTGAGTTAACTGTGCTTAACCTGATGTAACCAAATTCAATCCGACCTGGCTGTCTTAAACACACGGGAAAATATGCCGACTACATACGCAATATTCGGATGAGCTGTCAAAACTTTCCCTTACGTTTCTTAAGAAAACGCAAGATAACGTGTTGTAAGATTCTCTTTATCTGACGAAACTGACAGTTACATATTTCTGAAATTTTGACAATTTCTCAAACCACAGATGTTAAATATACTCGGATATCGTACACAGAATCGGAAAGTGACTGAGATACAGAAAATACTGTTTTCTCCCATGTAGTTCAGGGTAAATTAAATAAATTAAATTAAATTAAAATAAATTAAAGTGTCCGGAAATACTGCATATTTCATAAAAACGTATTCACCTTCAGGGAATTGGTCATCCTGAGACTGAAGACAGTTCGCCTTAGTTGGGATTTTATAATTAAAAAAGCATGGATTATGACGCAATTCTGAAGTAAGTACAAGTAAAAGTAAAACTATCCCTGTAACAGGCCGTGGAGACCCATAGGGTAGTGAGATGTTGAGGTTCCCATATTTTTCTGGACACTCGGCTCAAAGATGGCGGTAAGGTTGTCAGCCTTACGCACCGGCCGCGCTTCACTCCCCAGGAAAATTATTTAATTAATTCCTGGTACTCATTTCTGTTAGAGGCCGAGTAAACCCCAGGGCCATAGTGCGGCTGGAAGGATTAGGTAAATTGAAAAAAATCCAATGACCTCATCGGGATTGAAGGCGTATGGGGGAGTGGATGTATAGATCCATTTTTTCTTGACCTACGCAGTGATTGGAAGTGAGTGGTCAGCTTCACGCCCCGGTCGCGTTACACTCTGGAAAGAGCCCTCGGTACCTATTGTACCGGAGATTGGGTGGATCCCAGAATCGGTTTGGACGACTGGAAAAATGAAAATTCTTGACCTTGCTGGGACTCGAACTCCGATATACTCGTAACAATTTGAACTTCCAAAATGTGAATGAGGGTGACGACAAAGTTAATAACTTTTATGCATTATTTAAATGCCCTAGCACCGAAGTCGTTATCACTGGACTCAGTAGCCATTTGAATCTACGTCATCTCACGTTTAATGAAGCCAACGAGATAGCTAAGATCGAAACATGTCGGACAGAGGAGTCTGAAATACGACCTGTCGTTTTATAAAGCTTTTAGTTCTATCATTTCACGGAGATCGCCTGCAGGTGTGTGGTAATATGCTGATAATGTTGGAACATGTTGGTGGCTTAGATACTTCTATAAAGAAGAGAAGAACACAAGATGTTGCTTGAAAAATGACAAGCAAGAATACAACCTGTTGCTTTATGGCTTTATATTATTTCTTTTTCCCCCCATACATATTTTGAAACACTTTTCAATCGCAGTCCATTCTGTGACATGGTGAAGTGGTTGATGAATTTCCTTCCGTATTTTAACAGGCTCTGCTTCATTGTGCGTGTTCCAGATCAGAGTTAAAGTAGGAAATTGAACGTTTGCGCAAACTAACTTTAAGTAGACGACTCAAGCCACATGATTGCAAGTTTTCAGACCTTAAAATATTGTGGCGTGCTAGGAACCCGGAAGGTAAACTTCCATAGAAACGCAATAACAGTGGGTCGTTGCCTGGGAATACCTTAAGCAACAAACGCCTTTCTCCGGAGATGAAAAGACAACAAAAGTTTCGTCGCGTAACAGCGGGCGAGACCAAAGGCTCCTACATGATGCGCTCTATTCCGTTAGGTTATAAAAGCCCAGCTTCGAAGAAACCAGAGAGTTGTCGAATACCTCCACCGTGACCCTGCAAGTTGTAGGAGGCGACAAAAATGGAAGTCTCAAATCTGAGACAGTAAAATATAGTCGTCAGTCCCAAGGGACTCGGACCCGAGAAAGACTGCCCTGGCAAGGACCAGCAGCATATACAAAAGACAAATCCGTCTTCTTGTTAGAGAGGGCGCCCCACAAAAACAAGACCATAACATACAAAGAGGAATAAATATCTGATCATGAGCCCCAGATGGGGCTCGACACCAAGGCTTACTGACTTTGATTTTGACTTTGACCAGAGAGTTGAGTTCTAGAAGTTGCCCAGAACAGTTCACCTTGCATTTGACCTTAGAAGAGTAGTCAGTCTTCAGTTTGGCTTCGACTGTAGCAGAAGCAGAAGTTGTGATACTGAAATTACGAATAATGTTACTCGCTGCTGTAAAAGTGAGCGTCCAATAAAAATTCGCCAAATCCGAGACCTGCGTGAAGTCATTTGACGCGTTATATATGCAACATGCGACAATATAATACTCCGGAGCTGCTGAAACAAATTGCATAACAAAGAGCAGTGAAAAGATATTAAATTGTCCACATTTCGGTCATTAGAACTGATCATAGCGAACGTCTTATAGCGGAGTCCTGTAGAAGCCGGCAATAATCTTGCAGTTACATTCTCCACCGCTTACGGAACACGGAGGTTCATTCTGGCGTTCAGAAGAGCCAACCACTGGATCCTATGACGGGCTAGGTTAATATAGTCCACAGTCTCACGCTCTGTTTAGTCTAGATGCATTCCAATGTTACTGTTTCATCTACGGATAACTGAGGAGCTACTTAATTGGAAAGGTAGCGGATCCCATCTAGAAAACCGAAATTAACAACCGTGGGGATCCGTTGCGCTGAACACGTGACATCATCTATCCGCTGAAGTTAGAACTAACTTCGCCGACAAGCAGCGGTCGCTATAATTCTCTTGCGGACTAAAGCCACGGAATTTGTGTTTCATCTACGTTTAAGCCTACAAATACGAAGTGTCGAAAATTGAGACCTCTACAGAAAGTGATATTTCTGACGGCATTTGACTTATCTGAAATATAAAGTCGATAATTATTTGGGAATTTTCATTACACTTGAACGTCCTGTGAAGTTATGTAATATACCCTTGAACGAATGGCATTATCTGACAACCTAAAGACGGTGCCTAATCGCTGTTGGCATTAGAACTGACAATTCCAGGATTAAGTCTCTCATTAAGTCCCTTCCCTTCAGACATTCCAACTACATTTTTGTAAGCCTTTAACTGAACCAAACAAGCTCATCTCCGGGCCTCGTGAAGTTCGATTTCTTGGAGGAGTAATGTCTGTGTATGCTATTTGTATGTAATAAATATTGATATTATCTCCATATGCGTGGATGTAAAACAGACTAGCAATTTCAAAGAACATTATGAAGAAGGTTATTGCGTTCCGAAGTAGCATGCTGTTTTTTATTGCTAGTGGGGTGGGACTAAGTCCCTTGTACTGCGGCCACTTCTGGCCTATTGTACCAGCCCCAGATGATAGGTGAGGGTGATTGTGGAGCAATTGTTGGAATTAAGATTGGCATGGGGAAACCGAAGTACTCGGAGAAAACCTGCCCCAGCGCCACTTTGTCCACCACAAATTCCACTTAACCAGAACCGGGATCGAACCCGGGCCACCGCGGTGGGAAGCCAGCGACTAACCGCTTGAGCTATGGCAAGGATATGTGTCATCCTTGTGCAGAGACAATGTTAATCTTCTCTTTCCACTACCAATATTAGTATATGTACTGCCGAAGCGACAGTGACGTAGCATGCTGCTATTGTGCTAGTGAGTTTGCCTTCTGCCATAAACAGTTGAAACATTACCCATGTACATTCTCGAAGGTCCAAGACTGACAATCCAGAATATCACGAAGAAGACAACGGCTTTTAACCGTGAAAATTAGTGGGTATTATATAATTGGTAAAATAGTCCAATACTTGCTTGGAATTGTTACAAAATAGACATATTCGACTGGGAATTAGATTAAGAAGTTGGAACCAACGGAAGTGAGACATATTTAAAAGGATTCGTTCCAAAGCTGTGAAAAATATAACATTTAACATCAGAAGAACATAATTAAGGTTAGAATTATCAGATGTAGCTTACATTTCATACATTGAATTCATAATTTTTCATGTTCTTCTAAATGTAATAAGGGGGAAAAGGGCAAAGTTATCCCTGTCACAGGCCGTGGAGGACCATAGGTTTTTAAGACGTCGAGGCTCCCATATTTTCTAGACAGTCTGCTCATAGATGACGGTGAGGTTGTCAGCCTTATGCGCCAGCCAGTAGCCCTTTACCCCCAGAAAGATTCCTGGTACTCTTTTCTCTTGGAGGCTGAGTCAACCCCAGGCCATAGGACGGCTGAATGTATTAGGTCAATTGAAAAATCCAATGACCTCACTGGGAATCAAAACCACGACTTTCCAACTTTTAGCGTAGTGCCTCAATCAACTACGCTACCGCGTGCCCCCCTGATTAGTTTATTAAAATCAAATTAAAAAAGACTTTTCGGATAGTAATTATTTCACATTCGACATCTCCTTACTTTCTGACATGCACAAATGAACTGTGATCCTCTAAGAGTTCGATCTGGAGATTTGGTCTGGTTTACACATTTTCACCCTCCCACCCCCAAACCCGAAAGTTCAGTTCTGAGGTGCCATATGTGCGCCTTGTTAACACCTGAGCAGCAGGGCGAATTTCATTTTTGTTTCGTTTTTAAGAATTTATCCTTCGTACGTTGGTATCCGGTGAATATGGACATTCTAGTTCCAGAATAGGGCCCCGTCAGTTGGGCTCCCCCCCCCCAAAAAACTGGCGAATTATCTAGAAAACGGCTGTAATGATTCTGACAAAATTCCGATAATTTATAGAGACCATCATAGAAATAAAACTATTTGGTAGTGTTTTCGGGAAAATAATGGCAGACGAGTATATGGAATGTCTGCATCGATTTTTGTGAACCCGGAACTGTAATCATGATTATATATCTTTAAGGAAATCATCTTATTGTGTGTTGTTTATATATCGCCTGATGATGGCTCCATGAGCCGAAACGTCTAGCGACTCAGATATGCACAGTGGAAAGTGAGTGAGTTATTTGATGTTTGTTTTGTCAAGTTTGGCACTTAAAAGAGAAACTTACATATATAATTTAAATGTATAAAAATCCGACCAGTTAATGCCTAGTTGTAATCTAAAATAAAAAAAATCTGTATTTTGAGAAACATGCTGTGATGATTTGGTAGTTGAAAAGCAATTCAAGTGTGAAGCGCAGGATATTTCCAGTACTGCAAGCACATGAAACTTATCGAATGATCTGTATAAGTGAAATATAAATATTCCATCGCATAAAATAAAGAGGAGGGAAATGCTTTTAATAAAGTAAAAAGAAAAATTCACTCATATAAATACCGTTCAGTTACGCCATATTGGCACCTTGTGCTTAATCATCCATGTTAGATGGGTCCCTTGTTACCACGGCATGGCGCGTCCCCAGGTTGCGGATGTAGGAGACGCCCTCTATATATGGAGGGTAGCTGCGAAAATATTGAATAAGCAGTCACGGACAGCCGACAAATGGTGGTCCTCCAGCTTGGGGGTTGGGCATGAGACTAACAACTCCTCACCGTAAAAAATAAGCTTGTTATGAAAGGTCACAAGAGCCTCGGACCGGGACGGATTCTTTGGATAAACGACCGAAGTTATAATTGTGCCTTTTATTCTGTATGGGTATGAAACTTGGTCTCTGAAATTAAGGGAGGAACACAGACTGAGGGTGTTTGAGAACAGGGTGTTGAGCAGAATATTTGGACCGAAGAGATGAAGTGACGGGAGGTTGGAGAAAACTGCATAAAGAAGAACTTCATAATTTGCACTCTTCTCCAAGTATAATTAGAATGATCAGTCAAGGAAGATGAGATTGGCAGGGCATATAGCATGAATAGGGAGAAAAGGAATGCACATGGGATATTTGTAGGAAAGCCAGAATTAAAGACACCACTGGAAGACCAAGACGTAAACGGGTGAACAATATTAAAAGGAATCTTCGCGGGATAGAATGGGATATGGATTGGATTGATCTGGCTCAAGATAGGCACCAGTGGGGGCCGTTGTGAACACGGTAATGAACCTTGGTGTTTCATAGAATGCTGGGAAGTTCTTGAGTGGTTGCGAAATTGGCGACTTTTCCAGAAGGGCTCAGCTCATTAATGAGTGAGTGTGCTTAATTTTTCTGCTCTTGTGCGTTACGTCCTCTGGTCTGTTTCGTTGCGGAAGTATGTTTTTCATATTAATGTTTTTAGATATTTGACATAAATCGTTGGATGAGTGATCGAAGGCAGCGTCCTTGGACCACTGCTGTATGTCCTGTACACGTCAGATCTACCGACGGCACAAAATGTCCTAATAGGGGCATTCGCAGATGATACGGCCATCCTTACTAGCCACGCAGATCCTCAAACAGCCTCAACTGCTACACAAAACTACTTAAATACTCTCCAACAGTGGTTAACAAAATGGAAAGTGAAAGTGAACGAGAATAAATCTGCGCATATATCATTTACCCTCCGAAAAGAAGTATGCCCAGCAGTCACACTAAACACACACAGATACCGCAATATGCCCAGCAGTCACAATAAACACATACAGATACCGCAATATGCCCAGCAGTCACAATAACAACATNGAAATTCACGACTATCTACAGACAACAAACTTCTAATATATAAAACAATTATCAAACCAATCTGGACATATGGACTAGAATTATGGGGCTGCTCAACTAAATCAAATGTTGCAATCATACAAAGATCTCAATCCAAGATACTCCGTCAAATTGTTAATGCTCCCTGGTACGTAACAAATCATACACTACATACAGATCTACAGGTACCAACCGTGCAGGAAGCAATACGCAAGAAAGCCACCACACATCATAATTCCATAGAAAACCACCCCAATCAGCTCATGGAACAACTCCTGGAACCAGTAAGCAACAAAAGACTCAAAAACCTGTGGCCAAGTGAACTACCCTTAAGTTAATGTATAGATACTAATTATAGATTATACAGGTGATTTCGCTGGATATCAACCTGTTCACGCCACTAGTCATTAGTATATCTAATGAGTAACCAGCACTTTATCTTATAGAATTGTGTAATATTCTGATTGCTAAAATCTAAATAAATTAGAAAAAAAATGAGTGATCGGCTCATCTTTGTCTCTACTTATTCTGAACGGCATAAAGCAATAGACTTGTACTTCAATGCTCCGAGCGAGATTCGAACCTGGGACCCCAATTTTATAGCGACCCATTACTGTACCCTCCTTAAACACCGTAGGGTCTTTTGGAAATTAAGGAATAAATTTTGAATGGGGGTTTTATTTCTTTACAACAAAGTGGAGGAAATTTGTCGAGTGTCAGTTTCTGTAAATGAAAGTTAGCGGTTGTACACGGTCGGTACATCAGAATAATAAAAGCAGATCCTTCTTCCACACTTCACTGGCAGAGATCTTCCGTCATCGGGAAGTAGGGAGAGGAAGTTGGTCGGTCTTGACGGACAAAGTGCCAGAAAAACTTTTCAATATATTCTCTGAATTGGACAGGCTGCGACAGACGTAAGTCCTCTCTCTGTTCTTGCCAACAAACTTCAAATCAGAAGCCAGCATATTGACGTCTGTTTATACGGAAATATTCGTAGTTTGTATAATGAGCTTATGGGCTTTGAAATCTGAGGTTTCATCTAAAAGACTTATTCGAATTCAATACAAAGGGAAACTGTGGTATAAAGGAACACACCTCAATTTCTGTTGGCAGCAGTGTTACAAAATTTGTTCTATCTAAGGCTTCAAGAATTGTGTAACAGTTGTTACTTAATGTTTTCTGATCATGGTGTTTGACTTTTGCAGGTTACTAAGAGTGACATAACATTCACGCAACCCATTTCTAATACAATAGTATTGATTGGAAGTAATTACAATTTCAGTGTTCAAACAGTTCATTTATATCGAAAAGTCACAGTTATACAACTGCAGAAATCCCTGAAAGTCACCTCCTCACAAAACCGTGCTTTTATTCTTAGAAGTGATGTTAAATCATAAAGTGTAATTAATTTTCTAACCAGGTACATGATTACAGAAGGAAATCACAAAGTTGAGGCGCGCACACACACACACACACACACACACACACATATATATATATGTGTGTGTGTGTATATTCTAATTTTTATGTTTTTGGACAGATGACGAGAAGACAAAAGGCTCTGGACTGAAACTATAACATACTAGTATATAAAAATTAGAATATACAAAACCATAATTTTGCCTGTGGTTCTGTATGGGTGTGAAACTTTGTCTCTGACATTAAGAGAGGAACATGGATTGAGTGCGTTTGAAAACAGGGTGTTCAGGAGAATATTTGAACTGAAGATAGATGAAGTGATAGGAGGTTGGAGAAAACTGGATAATGAGGAGCTTCATAACGTGTACTCTTCTCCAAGTATAATTAGAATGATCAAGTCAAGGAGGATGCAGTGGGCAGGGCATGTAGCACGAATGGTGGAGACGAAGAATGCGTATAGGATATTGGTGGGAAAGCCAGAAGGAAAGAGACCACTGCGAAGACCAAGGCGTAGGTATGTGGACGATATTAAAAAGGATCTTAGAGAGATAGGATTGGATGGTATGGATTGGATTGATCTGGCTCAGGATAGGGACCAGAGGAGGTCTCTTGTGAACAGAGTAATGAACTTTCGGGTTCCATAAAATGCTGGAAAATTGTTGAGTAGCTGCAGATTTGACTTCTACTTAAGAAGGGCTCAACTCCATAAGTAAGCAGTATATTATGGAATGTAGACCCATTTCTAGGCAACGACAGCGAAATAAGCTGTTATACAATAGCCATTCTAAGTAATGGCTCTGTAAACAACAGCCGTTGCTAGATAATGGCTGCAACGGACACGCACCAGACAATGGAAGAACTGTTGGGCGGTGTTCTCTGCGCGATCCGCGCAAAGGCTGTGTAACGAGAGACAGCTGCCATTAGGTGAGTCTTGAGATCGCAGTTACAGGAGTAGGAGGTTGGTATGAGATGGTCGCCAGCCTGCGAGGACGTGAGATCGAGAGCAAGGGAACGTCCACTGGTGAAGACACAGCAGACTGAGAACACTAAAGTGTTTGCTGTAGTGAACTGCAGAGCGTGTGAATTAGCGATAGTGCTATAGTTACTTGTAGTTACGTTCTGTAAGTGTTCAGTAAATCCAATCACCAATTAAAATTTCATATATAGTTACACTGGTACAGCTGGCAATATATGTGTATGTGTTTTACGGTAACAGCGATTGAGAATAGTGAAAAGTAAACACCGATTATCTACAATTCTCTGCTGGTTGCTTTGTGTAAACATCTATTATTATTTTTATAACCTTTATTCCATTTTACCACGACATATAATGCGACATAATTTGTGATTGATTATGTGTCTGCTAGTCGTTTTCACGCCTTTTCTGTAGAAATGTGTTGTTGTCGCGTACTTACATAGAGGATAGTTGTGTTTTCGCAACTGTATCATCCGAAAGATGAAGATGTAAGTTAGTTTACTGTTGTAACGGAGGAGGGATATGAAGGTAGGATAGACATAAACAGAAAGGAACATAGGCGGCAAAAATGAATGAACTAAAGAAATGATTCCCCGTTGAATCTGAACGGACTTTTTCCACTAGTGATTATGATTGTTCGGTTTGAAATGGCGCACAGAAATCACTTATTTGAGGGGCTACGATATAAGTTATACTGTATAGCTGGTCTTTCGCTTGAGTTTCAGCCGAAGAATATGAAGCAGCTCTGGTAATTACTGTTTTACAAGGGCCGCACCATAGCTCAAGCCGTTAGTCGCTAGCTTCCCACCGCGGCGGCCCGGGTTCGGTCCCGGGTCTGGTCAAGTGGGATTTGTGGTGGAGAAAGTGGCGCTGGGGCAGGTTTTCTCCGAGTACTTCGGTTTCCCCTGCCAATCTTCATTCCACCAATTGCTCCACAATCACCCTCACCTATCATCTGGCGCTGGTACAATAGGCCAGAAATGGCCGCAGTACAAGGGACTTTGTCCCACCCAACTAGCAATAAAAAATACTGCTTTACGTTTTCTGCAATTGTTACGAGAATCTGCACAAAGCTTCTCCTGTAAGGTTTTGTGTTATAGCTGATTCTAATTTTCCACTTTCCGCAACTTCGCTATGTATCCTTTTATATATTTATGCCGGTAATTTGCTCTATAATAGTACCTCTATGCAAGCAAATAAATTCACTTATTACTCACAGACAGAAGTAGATTTCGCTTTATTTTATATTCTGAAGAACTGAACTGTTTTAGACGAGTCTCTGATACGTAATGTGCCACAATACAAGGCGAAATATGATTAATGCTGTCTTTTATAATGCCTCCAGGTTTGCATGTTTATTTGTAATATAAATAAATCGGATACGGATTGAAACGGCTATGGTTTCTATTTCAGTCTGAATAATACATCCTCGGATTATTTCCTTTTATTTTAAGTTTATTTATAGATCTAATTTATGTCATTCCTTAAGTTTTTGACACTAAGGACATTATACCTGATTTGCCGAACCGGGTGAGCTTTCTTTTTTTACGTTTGTGTGATTCAGTATATGTCTCTACGCCCAACACTTTACGTTAATCCTGGTTCGAGAGAGTGTCATTACAATGTACGGAGACTAAAGTGAACGAAAGGTTTATTCTGTTATTGGGCACCTTGGTGTACGAGTAATACAGTTTCTGCCTATCCCATAAACGTAAGCTGTTTTTAAACTAGAGAGAAACGGGAAATTGTTTTTTTTTTTAGAGAAACGTGTTGGAGGAGAGAAGATCTCAGAATTGCCTGTGGGCTGCAAAAAGAACCTCTGCCTTCCTCCCCAATATATTTTCTTGCAAAGTTACCTTAAGACAGGATAAGGAAAAAGGTTTTGTTTCGGAATCGATTACAATGTCGTGACGTAGGAAATTGGATAGGTGGATGACTCAGAGGGAGGGATTTGTAAGGAGTGATTCAGGGTGACGGATGAGTCAACTTACTGGCCTCGGCACCAGATATCAGCACAAGTTGAGGTCATGTTTCGCGAAGTTCTGCAGCAAGAAAGAGAGCACGGTATACATTACGGACGGCAAGGAAGGAAGAAAGAAACAAAATTGAATAGGGACCGCCATATAACGTAGACGTTACTACGGATGTTTTATCCTCCTAGATTTCACTAGAAACAGGTTCTAGCAGATGGAGCCTGAATGCAGACAGAGGTAATGACGTGGAACCAGATCCTAAGTCACAAAATGACAAAAGAATAAAATGGGGTTTAGAAACAGGCTGTGCCAGAAGATATGGAGATAAACTTGGGCTTACGGGTTCAGACAAGTATAAAGTAATTAATGGCTCCACGTCCAAAGCCATGAGCCGTTAATAAGTTGCGACGCATGGGCCGGGAATGTCAGATTTGCGTAACACTTGAATGCATGTTAACAATAGGAATAGATTCAACTTTAGAAATTTTGACAGAACCCAGTTTGCCACCTGGTTTTTGTCGGTTTCTTGCTTATCTCAATGTTCTCTCCACAATATTGGGGCAGGAAATTCCTCTTGGACTTCTACCGGAATACACAGCGTTGCCTTCCAGAAAATAGCACACTTTTTAGTTCTACCTCTGTGAAAACCGCATATTCGACATACCAAACATGAAATGTGGAATACTGGGAAGTATGGAAAATCCTTTATCCCAAAAATAATTTATGAATTTCGAACCAAAGTTCCTTTATCCACTAATTAAATTAGAACGGTTGCTTTTGTGAAACTTAATTGACTTTCTCTTTTTTTACTCAGAAAAGAAACTTCAATTTCAAGATAATATTTGAAGATTCCCCTTAAAAACAATAAAATTTTTTGTGAAGTTATTTTTTACCACCAGCTGACAGTTTGAGTTCTCTCTTCTGCTCACCTTGCGTCAGGTTGTATGATTCTGATTGATGAAGGGAGCTGGGGAGAGTGAAAAATAATTACAAAGTTAATTAACTCATTTTTAATTGAATTCCACGAGGGAGAAACGTCAAAATCCCTAATTGGTACCCGGAAAGTTATTCTACATATCTGTTATCTGCACCTAGGGACTTTATATAAAATTACAAGAAACTTTCTCCATTACTGTGAACTCGCCTAACGAAGGATTTTAGCGTGAGTGGATTTCGTCTACAGGCAGTATGAATCCAAAAAGCTCTTGTTAAGCTGAACCATAATGTCCACTAGGTTATCTGGAGCGGTGCCGCTTCCAGTCTCAGTATATGATGACTAAGTTTTATGTTGCACTTGTGAATCCCCGTGAGGAAATTCTAGGATATTGCAATAAAACAGATAATTGAGTCTTCATTACTTTTAATTTCACCGCGCACAGCGTCGCCTAATCTCGTTGACATCAAATTATTTATACAGTTGATACAGCATTTTTAAATAACTTAGGAAGGAACGCTCCAAACAGACACTCAGCTTCACTTACAGAGAAAGTAAATAGAATAGGAACAGAAATAGGAAGGGGAATTTTACCACGAAACACATACAAATCATTATTTCTTACTGAAAATCGTCATAACACAACAATCAATAATAGGTGTAAGTAGCTCTAGGAGATACGTTGCTACATGTTTCGGCCTTCGACAGGCCTTCATTAGGCAAATACATTATACTTTTTGTTATTGAATTGCATGTCAAATATAGGATACAGTGCTGAACTTCCAAGTGTATACAATGGTATAAAATGATATAAGTGAATATAAAATATTCTAACGTGTTTCGTTACAGAATAGGCCGTAGAGATGGTTAATTGGTTTATTTAACAATCTACAAATAACGGCTACAATTAATTATCACACAGTTGCGGGGTTTCACACTTTATAACCCTAATCGCATTAATCTGTTAACACTGTTGCGGGGTTTCACGACTTATAACCCTATGCGCAAATCAGTTCACTCTGTCTTCAGTAGTCTACACGTTTACAGTAGGGGAGCTATGTATCACTGTATCACACGCTCCCAATTACACAATCACACACTCGTCCGGTTCTTCTTTCCGCGACGGCTGCTATACTCCAACTGTAGTCCGCTGACTGGAGAACTGTTGATAACACGCTCTCGTAAGCTTGCTCGGAACTATCTTCGGCGATGGCCACGTTATAACTCGGCGGCTGTACAACTGAAGTCGCCGACTGCNGCGCTGACTCACCGCCGCGTCACTGCTGGTGTGGGGGGGGCTCGGCTTTGCGCAACATGTCACAATATAAATTACAATAAAAGTTAAGGTCTTAAAATAACCAGTTACATAGTCAAAAGTACAGTTAAAAGTTGTATATCTGATGGTATTTGGAAGTTGGCAGTTGTAATCGTAATTTATGTACTGTTTATATGGACATATTATATACACAATGGCTGATGGCTACAAATTAATTCATCATTCAACAGATCTACGAGAATTGTCGTTCATTCAGTATCTAGCACAGTGACACTAAAGATTTCTTTGTTGCATGTGGCACACTGATCCTTCCATCACGATTTTACAAATTGTTGTTATCGGCCAGCTTCACGCTGTGGTCAACATTACTTTCGGAATATATCTGTCTGCACAAATTTCGTACGAGACACAGCGCTTCCCACA
The DNA here is from genome assembly GCF_002891405.2 of Cryptotermes secundus. Classification (NCBI taxonomy): domain Eukaryota; kingdom Metazoa; phylum Arthropoda; class Insecta; order Blattodea; family Kalotermitidae; genus Cryptotermes; species Cryptotermes secundus. The sequence continues at coordinate 213,368 of NW_019739956.1, forward strand.
ACCAGTTTGGATGTGAGGGTGGGAGAATGTATTCCTGCCCCTCTCGGAAATATGTTGAAAATGAGTTAACAGCTGGACTGATCGATGTTTAGATGGCTAAATTTACGTAAAATAAAAGATACATTCCAATGGAAACAGAACAGAGTTTTAACATTATTACTACTAAAGTCAGTAAATGGAAACATTATCCACCTCCCATCCGTACAGATATCTAGCTGAGATTCATTTTAATCTTATCTTCCCAATATTATTTTTCTATTTCCTTCGGGTAGACGTTTACAAAGTTCTGCATGCATTGTTTGTGTGCTTATCCTAGCGTATTCCTACATTTTTGTAGCTCCACATGACATTGAAATTGCCACTCACCGCCATCTGGTGTCAAGATTAAGACTTCTTGGAGCTATATATTCAATTCTCAGGCTTCCTATCGTGGCCTTTCATTAAGCATAGGGACAATTTTATCTTCAAATTTTTTTTATTGCTAGTGGGGTGGGACTAAGTCCCTTGTACTGCGGCCACTTCTGGCCTATTGTACCAGCCCCAGATGATAGGTGAGGGTGATTGTGGAGCAATTGATGGAATGAAGATTAGCAGGGGAAACCGAAGTACTCGGAGGAAACCTGCCCTAGCGCCATTTTTTCCACCACAAATCCCACTTAACCAGACCCGGGATCGAACCCGGGCCGCCGCTGTCGAGAGCCAGGGACTAAGTGCTTGAGCTATGGCGCGGCCTACCTTTAAACTTACATAACATATTTGGCCCGACTATAAGCTATCTGGGTAAAAAGTGAAGACATGAAGAACGTTGGCATCTGATAGAATGCAGCTGACATTACCATGCATGTTAGAAGTAAATGGAGCGAGACAAAACTTAACCACGAAAGGAATGAAACATGGAAGGAAGTAAGTCATACTCACTTGTTATAGAGCACGATATCTGGCAGCCAGATATGCTCAGATGGGACGTAGAGTTCTGTAACGCCGCCATACTCCTGCGGGTCCCACCGGAACTTGTGGTCTTGCCACTCCTGCACAGACACACACACACAGTACATGCATCAGTTCATTCACTGGATTTCACTGTTGCAGGGCGAGAGCTTGGTTTTTTCGAACATCGATTCGATTTTGGTCCACTTACTGAGTGAATATTTGCCCAACGATTTTCTGTGTGGCCAGCTGATGATTATTTTAACTCTATTTTCCGTCGTGAACGTTGAACATATGCAGAAGATAAAATAAAGAAATCTTGGGGCAGTAACTTGCGATGTGGCTGGTGCCAGCCCAGGTCGTGTTAAAACTTCGGGTTCTTTTATTACAGCATTATTTCATAGACTTAAACCGAAAGTTATAGTGCAATTGGTAGCACTGCTGCTTTGTATCTGGCAAGTCCGGCTTCAAATCTTGGCTGGATACTCTGAGTCATGAGCTTAATAATTTTTCTGAGTATATGCAAACAAATTCCTGGATAAGTAGTTACTACAGGATTCTGACGATGGTGTATAACACTGAGATATTGGGTTTTCGGACTTTATCCATCGTCCTGGTTTTTAAGATAACTAAGAAAAACACGACGTTTCGGAAACTGGATCTTTTTCTGTCCTCAGGTGAGAGAAAACACATATTCTGTTTGACGTGATATATGTTTTTATTGATTTCTATTAGGTTCTAAATTAGATAGACATGATTTACTCCACTGTTGACGCTAGTTAGACACTATTAGTTTTTGTTACTAGTTCTTCTTTTCTATTCCATGCCTTGGGGTCATGGACCTGGTTATGAGTTTTGGTTACGTGACATAAATTTCTACGGCTATATCTATCCTGGTTCCACGCTTTATGTGTTTGGAACAATTTGTTATGTATATTTTTCTTATCAGCTTTCATGGACTTAGCCTGGTCTCAGGTGTTTATAACCTTTGTGTTTTGTGACATCTGTTCTCCGGTGACCGAGGCTAGCTCCATCTAAGCGACCCAACAGAATAGGTGTTTTCCCTCACCTGAGGACGGAAACAGATCCAGTTTCCGAAACGTCATGTTTTTCTTAGTTATCTTAAAAACCAGGACGATGGATAAAGTCCGAAAACCCAATATCTCAAATTCCTGGATAGTTCAGTAAGTTTGGTCACGACCGCTTCCCTTCACGTGTTTTTCAATCTGTTATTCCCTGATCATTCCATTATTCGTCGTTATAAGACGTGAGCTATTTGGAGCAACACTAAATGAACAAGGATATACGATATTAATTTAACTAAGGTAATTTTAATCTTAAAGACGATAATGTTGATAAGATCATAAATCTTAATAATGATCAACAGGTCCAGTGACTGAGGCTAGCTCTTTCTAAGGGAACCCAACAGAGTACGTGTCTCATCCTCACCTGAGGATGGAGACAGATCCACTTTCCGAAACTTTATGTTTACTAATTTTCAGAATATCGGACGATGACCAAAGTTCAAAAACCTATTAATTTCGAGTGTTATACACCATCCACCGGTCCCTTTAGAATCTATCTGTTAATAATGATGAAAGTGTTATCGTGAAACTAATTCAATTCAGTAATTTCCTTTATTTAATAATAATAATAATAATAATACAATTTTATAAGGAGAGCGCCACTCGTATTCAATTTATATTTACGCGAGTTTAGCCGTAGGTAATACAAATAAACTCTGTGGTTTTAGTCCGCAAGAGAAGTATACCGGCCGAGCGAACACCGCTTGTCGACGAAGTTAGTGCCAACTTCAGCGGACAGAGTGTGTCACGTGGTAAGCGCAACGAATCGTCACGGCCGTTAATTTCGGTTTTCTAGACTGGAGCCGCTATTTCCCTTGAAATAGCTCCTCAGTTATCCCCAAGAGGCTGAGTGGACCCCGTTCCAGACCAATACTTCTAAGAGGATCTGGTAGCCTCGGGAATCGAATCCGGACCTCTGGATCTGTAGCCAGGAACTCCGATCACTAGACCACAGAGGCAGTCGACAATATAAATAGGCCTACACTTAAATTAAGGGCCTGTATATGTTTTAGGAGAAACTCCTTGAAAATGTACTGTGCTGGAGACTAATTTACTGATGGAAGTTCACTAGACCAATAGAGAAAAATTGGAGAGAGAGGTTCGAGGCATGTGACGTGAGTGAGTTATAAGGTTCCTATGGCACTGCATGTAAAGGCTTTGTCTTTTGGGATGTGGCGACATTTAGTTTGGTAAATCGATACCAAGCTGCATGGTGTCACATCCCAAAAGACCATAATCTGAATGAAACCGATTCGGGCTAGTGTTACGTAGCAACATTTTGTACTGATAATAAAGAACTGTTGGTGTCAGCAGTGATAGTGAATGTTTCAAAGTCTTAAAGCTTATGGATCACAGTATGTTACATCGCTTGTATGTAGCTTAAGTGACAACGTTACAGGTAACGAAAGTTAAGTGTAAACATTGCCAGAAGTTGTCTCTTGCTGAAAAGTCTAGAGCAATTCTTTCTAAAAGAGAGAGAGAGAGGGAGAGCGGTCCCTACAATACAGAGTGTTCCTAAAAGAATGTGGGGTTTTAGATACATATATATTTCGTATTTCTTATCGTGTACAAACATAACATGTGTCAATCGAAAGCTTAACTGTCCAAATTTTATGTACATCCATCAAAATGCCTCTATGTGAGCACCTTTCTTTACCCGGCACACATCAATGCGATAGTCGAATTCCTGCCACACCCGCTGCAGCATTTCAGGTGTGATGGTCTCCACAGCACGATTGATTCTGTTTCGGAGATCCTGGAGCGATTGGGGCAATGAGGTACATAAACCATGTCCTTCACGTACCCCCACGTACACGAAATTCACGGCGCACTGTAACGATCGATTGAGACATTTCAAATCTCAGCACGCAATAGGCCTTCTCCTGCTGGGTCGCCATCTTACATTTCACGCCTCCTAACTGTCGGAAATGGAACTAGGAAAGAGCGCGATATACAAAATGAAAATTTGAGAGCCGCGTTATGAGTCCGTATACGTTTTGCTTTTCATCACCAAAAACTGACGGAGATATACGGCAATGAAACCCCATCATTCTCTTGGGAACACCCGGTATATTTTCTCATGTCACTTCTGCAGGTGCTGAGCAGTGTGAGAGAAGTAATGACAAACATAGACGTGACAAACATTGCATTTGCATAAGCACATTTTTTCTAGTCAGTTTACTGCTACAACCATGCAAAATAAAAATAATAATAATAATTTTATGGCATTTCTCACGATATCTTCGAAACTTTCTCGGCGAAGTTAAAAAACACTTCTTTGCCTCCAGTTTATGTAAATAAACTTCAATTTATTTTCCTTGCTATACTCTAATCGAACCGGATAGAAGCTGAAAATGGAGACATTTTGTTTCCCTGCAGGGTAACCACCTACAAAACAACACGGTGTCATGTCCCAGAAGACCACAGTCTGACTCTTCAGCGCCATGCGAACCCCTGATATCATCACGTTCGATAAGAATTTTCACTTCAGATACTCCTTGTGAAAACTGAAAATTGTCTAAAAATATGAGACTAACAGAATTCAATATTTTTTCGTTCGATTATTATTTCGAAGGTCGGCCATACTGACTAGGATTTTCGTTGATTTTCTCAGTCTCTCCTGATAAACACTAGGACATTACATTCAAATAGGCCACTACGGTTTACGTTCGTCCGTCCATTGTTCTGCATTTTATTGGTCCACAATTTGATTACATATAACCCCTGTAGTTTAAGAAAAGTCTTTAAATATAAAAGTACGTATAATTTACTGAAGGTGCACTGATCATTGTGGAATAAACTTCCAAGTATTTTTTCAGCACTTGTTTAGTCTCATATATCAATATTGAGGATATGTTAAAGGGGTGATTCTGGAATTAATTACTTAATAATGTATAATTTAATTGAATAGCTGCACAATGTAATTCTTGAGTGGCTGCACAATTGGCGGCTTCTCAGGAAAGGCTCAGCTCCATAAGTAAGTAAGTAAGCTTCACAGTGTAAAAATATCTTATATTGCAGAATTTTAAAAGCGAAAGGATTTAGAATGTACTTACATGTTCTAGCCAGACGTTAGTAGTAAGAATCTGGTCCTTCAAATTCTGAAAAATAAAAGAAAAGGTAATTTAACTGAAAAGTTTATAATGCACTTTCTTCAGGATTCAAGCCTTTAGGATTCTCAGCATATTTGTACTGTTAAAATAAAAATGAATACTTTCATTTGTTTTGGACTCTCTTTGCCTTGTCCGCACTAAATTTCCTTAGCGTGTGTTTGGTTTGCTTTATCTCTCTGTCTGACTGCCTGCCTGCATGCAGAATTTGCAGGGGCTTTGAATGGAATTATATGACATTTTATATTGGTAGTTTTACTAAAATTTCTCGACATATTCCAATTTTAATTTAGATTAGACAATAATAAGGGACGTCTTACTTGAGGATTTAACATGTTGCTACAAACAAAGCGACGCAAACTCGTGAAATGTTTATTTTTTTCCTTGGCACTACAGCCCCAGTGGGCCTAGGCCTACCTCCATGAACTCCGTTCACTTCGGTTTTTCTAGATCTTGCACATTCGGTAGGACTCCTTGGGCGGGTCATCAGCTCGTCGCATGGCCTCTACCTGTACACAAACACAGAAAAACGCACACAAACATCCATTCCCTGAGTGAGATTCGAACCCACGATCCCGGCTTCCGAGCGAGCGAAGACAGTGCATGCCTTAGACCGCTCGGCTACCGTGACCGGCGAAATGTTTATTAGAATTAGAAAAATCCGAGAAGAAAGTCGTAGAGGCAAATGAAGCACACATTCTATTGCCAGCATATTTCTTTCCCAGAAAATCGTGTGGTGTTCTAGATAATTAATCAAAAGTGAACGAACGCAACAGGAATTTTAAGATATGTGTTATTAACTTGTGTGTATATATATATATATCGATAAATTTTATGTAACTTATGATGGAATTCTGTTCCTACGGGTTTACATATATTACATTTATCTAGGAATAACTCATACATAACGATTACCAATATGTTGCATTATTCTCAAGAGTGGACACTTAGGGCAGTAGATCAGAAACACCTGGAAAGCTTCGAAATGTGGTGTTGGAGAAGGATGGAGAAGATCAGTTGGACCGATTATGTGAGGAATGAGGAAGTGTTATTTAGAGTCAGTGAGCAGAGGAATATCCTACACGAAATAAGAAAACCGAAGGCTAATTGGATTGGTCATATCTTGCGCAGTAACTGCCATTTAAAAGAAGTTATTGAAGGAAAGATAGAGGGGCGGATAGAAGTGACCAGAAGACGAGGAAGAAGACATAAGAAGATGCTGAATGACCTTGGGGACAGAAGAGGCTATTCTCATTTGAAGGAGATAGCGCTAGATCTCATTAAGTGGAGGAACTGTTTTGGAAGAGACTATGGACCTGTCGTCTTGACAGGTTACTGATGAATTAATTCTCAAGAGAGATTGTGCAGCATACAATTTTCTGGAATAACCCGGCTATTGCAGGGCTAGAAGACCAGTCATTACCAGTGGAACCAACACACACAAATAACAAAATTATTCTGGATTCGGGAGAGAAAAGGATACTTGATGTATTTTTTTACTCCTTAATTTATTTTAAGAGCTATTTTAGATTAGCTTTCGTATTTGTTCTTACAACTTTATTTTGTCTTTAGTAAATCTTTATTCCTTTGCGTGACTTCAGAATCATTCTGCGTAAGTCCGGAAATAGAGGCGACATCCACAGAGATACATCTGTGAATTTTCGTAAGTCAATGCACAGATCATGGAAGCAAAAATCAGAACTACCCGTCACATAGTTTAAAAAAATCCTTTTACAAACAACATGACAGTTACGAGCGCATGCGTCAATGCAGCGAACTGTTGGAGACCATGACAGTTCAGCCCTTTTGGACCTTTGTAATCCTAGTCTAGTTTCAAGAATTAATGAGTTCCCTAGCAATAAACGTACAAAAATGACACAAAGAAATTGTTATGATGCATTAAAATTGACATTAAAACTGCTAGGATGGAAAAACGTGTATATTTGGCAACTACGACATTCAGCCAGCTGCCTTTTGCGATCTGTCGCGCGATAAACGGATAACCGTCTTACTAACGCCAGTCATAGTGGCTGCGTGGTCAAAGGCAGGAACTGTCTTCGTTTACTCTGACGCTGGAATCGTTGGTTCGAATTCCACTCAAGGCATGGAAGTTCGGTGTGTGTATGCGGTTATTCTGTGTATGTGTTGTCCTGTGTTTAGGTAACGACCTTGCGACGGGTTGATCACTCGTCCAAGGAGTCCTTCCGTCTGTGAAGAATTATTACGAAACTGAATAAGAGGCCTGGGCCATGAATGTGCTAGAAGAGCCACTGGAAAAAAGCGACTAATTAGCCATCTAACTAACAAACAAACACAATCTGTGGTTCAGAATATTCTTTGAGAAGCTGACAGAGACTCAGCTGGTCCAGTAATTTATTTTCTTTTATAAAATCCTAAAGCTTGTTACCGTGTTCACAGGATCCTCGCTCTTAAAACGTTCCTGAGTCAGTTGAGTCCAATCTGGTATTTTCTTTGCGTTCACTTTGAGACTGAGAGTATCTTGAAATTTCTGTGGCAGCTAGAACTGAGCAGAGCGGCCTACATTTCTAGAATAATCCTAACAATGAGTTAGTTAGCGTAATTAGCGTTACTGGTTGGCTGATCCACACTATTTTCTTGCATGTTCCCTTGTTAAAGCTAACTCATGTCTCTGAAGTCAGCCCACATCATAACTAAGTGAGCACTTTAGTCACCCAGAGGGATCCCTGAATCTGATCTAGTGTTTCCCAACAAGACTCGAAACGTAACGAACACACGAGGTTCCATCTCTGCCTCGCTTACCTACGAGACTTCGTTTATCTCGGTTTCCATTTCTTGCTCCCTTCGGAGCTTACGGATTGAAGAAACTATGTCTTAACCACGACCCTTGTTTGTATGTGGGTTCTCTCGTGTATTGTCCACTCCAGGGACTGGCGAAGTCGCGCACTGCAATAAAGTGTTTAGGGGAGACGCTAGATGTGTGTTGCATAGTTCGCCCCAGACGCGACCAGAAAGACTGAATACAGGAAGGATGGATTGGAGGGACTGTAGAAGCTGCAGAAGTTACAAGAGAAGAATAAAATACAGACGAATATGAGGGAAAGCAATAACTCGAAAAGGATACGAAATTACGGGAATGAGGATTATGAAAAATAGCGTAAAACAGTTTTTCTCAACATTTGTGATACTGCGGCCCGGACCAGGTAACGGACCACGGCCCCGCGGTTGAGAAACACTACCGTAGAATAAGATAAGGTAAGAAAGAATATAGGTAGGAGAGATTAAGAATGAAATATGATTTTCTTTCCGTCACAACGTCCCGACCGACGCCTGGCCCCAACTTCCCCTTATTCAGTAAGTGTTGGTTTAAAGTGGTCGGAGCGTGAAGGGTTATATTTCATCTAAGGGTAAGGACGCGTGAACTTTTCATCCACTCCATCCTGTGTGCCATCATGACGGAGTTCTTGTCCCTAGAAGCTTTATCTTTATCTTGAAAAGGCAACGTCTATTTTCGCGGTTTTGTTTCGAATGTGGTGCATCTTAGTTACAAGAAAGCGGACTCCCTTTTTATGCAAAAGTAAACAATAGCCTGTAGCATGGCGTAACTCCCCTCGTCAGGCAGTCTAAGCACTTAAATGCTAAGTCTACAGAATGAAATTTACATTTCGTTATCTCTGTAAGGCCTGATGGAAGGGTCCTCACCTTACGCGACTGCGAAGTAAGTGGGGTTAAAGCAACAGTAGCTGTTCACACATACTCAGAAACAATTGAATTAATTATGTTAAAAATAAACAGCATGTTTCAAATGAAATATTTAAAATTTCATAAATAAATGAAAGGTGTACTTTGAGAGAAGGCATGGTAGAGCAAACTGGAACAAAGGAGAGGTAAACAAGTTGAGTGCTGCAGACGTACAGCCCCAGGCTGTGTGATCATAATGGTGGCGCCGCCATTGCTTTCTGTATCTTGACAATTCTAAGATTAAGGAATAAGAATCCCGTTTACTTTGCTACTGGAATGAACAGAATGCGAATGGTTTGCTCAGTACGTATTTTCATTATTTTCAAAATATCTATACGAAATTCTCACTTACAAATTATAAACTCTTCCACACACAAACACACACACACACACACATAATTCTGCGGAGTATCAACAGGAAATTATGTTCATCTATTCATTAATGCAGATCAATCCACAGCGTCCATTAACCCGCCGTCTTCCTTCTCTCCTTATCATTCCATTGCAAATCGGCCAAGTGCCAAAGTCTCAGGATAAGTGCTGTCGCGTGTTGCCTAGGTAACGCGACAAATTACTTCACTCAGATCTCGGATATAGCGGACATTTATTTGACTCTCGCTTTTACACACGAAAGTACAATTATGATCGCTTCTAACGTCTGTGGACATTTCGTGTCTCGGTCCCTTGTCGAAGAACTCTTCTTGCTGGAGTCGGATACAAAATCAATACGAACTCAACTGTCAAAACTGTCAGTCAGCCAGTACGTCTTGGTGTCGAGCCCAATCTCGGGCTCATGACCAGACATTTATTACTGTTTGACAGTTACGGCCTTGTTTTTGTGGGGTGCCCTCTCTGATGAGAGGACGAGTCTGTCTTTTGTATATGCTGCTGGCCCCAGCCAGAATAGTCTTTCTTGGGTCCGAGTCCCTTGGGACTCGCGACCATATTTTACTGTCTCAGATCTGAGACTTCCCTTTTCGTCGCCTCCTACAGCTCGCAGGGTCACGGTGGGGGTATTCGACCCCGCTTCCACACGGGGGTGGCTCCTTAGTTATTCCAGTTTGTCATTGTCTGCTCCCTTCGAAGCTGGAATTTTATAACCTGGTTTCGGATGGAATAGAGAACACTTTCTCCCAAGTTTCGCTTTCACGTGTTCTTTGCTTGTTGCCGCGGGAATGCCTTACTACCGCTGTTTCAAACCATTCGTTGCCACGGATATTCCTATGCAACTGTCTGTTGATATTCAGTTTGTCGCCGTGGGAACACAACAATTTCTATTGCAGCCGTTGCGCAGCGATGGACGTCTTATAGCAAGTCACAATAATTTCCGCTGTATTGAACGTGATTTGACTGTAGTGCGCGTCACCTCCTTCTGTTTGCTTAATGTCTGTACAGTTGTCGTGCACTGGCTGAATGTGTGTAAAATTAACACACCGCTCAATTTTATTCTCGTATAAGAGTAGGCTATACTTCATTATTTTTAAACACAACAGCATTAGTCTATATTTTCCGGTATCTTCTGTCCTGAAAGGTTTAGCTTAGTGTACTTGCAGCGTTTTTTTATATTCAAGGCATGTTTAAATGTTTCAATTATGAAGAATTTTCAAATGATAATATATTTTATTAATATTTGATTGCGTTACATATATATTTCATGACGGAATTAGTTAAGATATTAACTTAAACGACTGGAATTTTATTAGGGCATTTATCAAAACATTAAATCAGTTCCTCTTTATTCAGAGTTAAATTATCTGTTAGAGAATTCCAGTATTCATCTAAATTACCATGCTCCGTAAATGATTCGAGATGGATAAAACTCCTCACCGAAGAGAGTACTCCTGCGTACGAAGTTGAGAGTATGTGATTATAATTTCCATCCTTATGCTGAATTCCTCTTAACGCAACGCCGAAATGCCTCCTTGCTGCACCTTTTTACACTAAAAAAAAAAACTGAGCATTCTGAATATCTGTTCGTTGATAAGAAAATTTCAGCCATTAAGGGCTGTACAGATTATATGATAAAGAGAATAATTATACAGTTTCGACTCGGATTTTTGGAAGAAAGGTGAAAGTATACATGTCAAAGATATCTTCCTGTACTGCTCTGTGTCCTCTTTTATATCCCGCTCTTTTACTTTACTTTTTCAAATGCTGGATCTTAAATATAATCTCACCTGTTATTTGGCTGCAACGTTTTGCAAACTTGCTTTAAATTCCACTGTATTTCGGTTTGTGTGTGCTAACTACACCTTAATTATCAGGTTCTGGAAGAGAACGTGTCTTTATATTCCTCAAAATATATGCGTTATATAAATCTTGACACTTTATGCTACAGTGACTGGGACGGCGTATATTTCTTTTGTTGTCATTCTCAAGCAGATTATACCGGAACGAAGCTTCATGTTTTCGAAATGCCTTCAGCATACAGGAGTTCAGGGCGAACCTTCTTCCTGCTTGAGAATTTCACACTCCCTTCGTATTCATGTTAATAGTAAAGATAAAGATAAAGCTGCCGCTCACGGTAGCCCAGCGGTCTAAGGCATGTACCGTCTTCACTCGCTCAAAAGCCAGGATCGTGGGTTCGAATCCCACACAAGGCATGGATGTTTGATTTGTGTGTATGCGTTTATTCTGTGTTTATGTTGTCCTTTGTGTAAGTAGAGGCCTTGCGACGAGCTGATCACACGTCCAAGGAGTTCTGCCGTCTGTAAAATGATCATGAAACTGAGAAATCAGCCCCATGCTCCAAGTGAGAGTGAGAGGAGAGAGAGAAAAGTAAAGCTATCCCTGTAACAGGTCGCGGAGGTCCATAGGGTTGTGAGACGTTGAGGCTTCCACATTTTCTAGACAGTCGGGTAACATATGGCGGTAAGTTTGTCAGCTTTACGCGCCGGCCGCCCTTTACCACCCATGAATATTGATAGAACACGTTTCTATTAGAGGCTGAGTCGACCCCAGGGACTTAGCGCGCTTGAAATAATTAGATCAATTAAAAAAATCCACCTCATCGGGACTTGAACCAGTGACCTTCCGGGTTGTAGCATTATACATCAACGAACTACGCCACTAAATGCCCCCTCATATTAGTACTAAGGGTTTGAAAATATGGATCACATTAGAGTTTATAGTCTCGTTGTTGTCACTATAGAGATTAATGCCTTGCAATACATGACTCCACTTAGTCTGGTAGGACGCTATCAGTGTTTCGGAGGAAACTACTGCCTCCATTTTCAGGGCGGAAGAATGACCTGAACGTAGAAAAAGTAATACTTATATAGCCAGAGGGAAGATGCCTAGGCCCTGCTCGTGTACGGAGGCAGTAGAAGAAAAAAGGAAATCCATTTCTAAAGTCGTGACGTTCATACAAGTTGAATAAATCATGATCATCGAGTTAAAAATAGTTGGCTGGACACGCTCACATATATGCGCACGCACGCACACAGAGCAAGCTGGTGTAAGATAACATTTCTAGATATGTGTTCGGAATATGAGAATTAAGTACTTTGTGATTTAAACTCTAATTACTTTGCAATGAAAGCACGTTCTTTCAGCCGTGTGAAGATACAACATTTCGGAAGGTGTCTTTTGCCTCCGACTCTGAGAGCATAATATCTAGAAATAAATATAATATAGGGTCCCTTCACTCTTCATATCAACCCTTGGCGATGAGGGTAGATGTCTCCGAAACGCAGGGTACTAATTCCTTATTCACCCAACCGACCTCCCATTTGAATTCTCAAGATTTCAATGCGTACACTGCGAAAGTTTAAAATAATATATGAATCGCTTTAAGGTTTTGATTTTGATATTTGTAATATCAGCAATCGCCGGTCACGGTAGCCGAGTGGTCTAAGGCATGCACTGTCTTCTCTCGCTCGGAAACCGGGATCGTAGGTTCGAATCCCACACAGGGCATGGATGTTAATTTGTGTGTGTCAGTTTTTTCTGTGTTTATGTACAGGTAGAGGCCTTGCGACGAGTTGATCACTCGCCCAAGGAGTCCTACCGAATGTGTAAGATCTAGAAAAACCGAAGTGAACGGAGAAGTTCATGGAGCTAGGCCTAGGCCCACTGGGGTGTAGTGACAAGGAAAAAAAAAAATATCAGCAATATCTTTAATTAATTAATGTAATATAATTAGAATTTGATGTATTTCGGCGTAGTTTCTTACAGTTTAAAGTCTGTTATAAAGAAAATGAATCTTATAATAAGGTTATATTCTCGTCCGGATTACTTTCTAGTCTGTCTGAGATTTCCTTGATTTTACTCAGTCCTGTGTTGATACTAGTGACGGAATAGCAGGTTTGAAGCAAGCAGTGAAACTCCATGTAAGGCTCACACATACATTTTTTGAAATTATTTCCCCATCGTATTCGCTTCTGAAACAAAGTCATTACATAAGCGAAATATATGATCATTTTCTGTCTATGGTCCAGAAAAGGCACTCGTGAGTAAAGCTGATGTTAACACGTGCTAAGCGAAACACTTTCCACCAGAAAATTAAGCAAAGAAAAGTGTACAGAAACCAGGGGAAAACGAGAAGACATTTACAGGAAATACACTGTGACATATTGAGACCAAGAATTGGAAAGTTATTTTCCCGAACACTGATCAGATAATTAAATAAAACCAATAAAGTTGTTTATAATTGCCTTCCGGTTCCCTTAGATATTTCAGTTTGTTAGAAAATCTCATGCCCAAAATTACTGTCGTTTCTTTGCTTTGCGTATTCTGCGCGCAACAAGGAAAACAAAAAGTTAAATGTTGGCCTTTCATCTGATCCATTGGAGCGTAAGATTCATTCAGATTACAAAAAACCTTAATTACTGAAAGAAGTATTAAGCTTAGTACAGCGTATTTTTCTTCTCAGTGCCATTAGCACGGAAGATAATTTGTTCGAACAAAGAACTTAAGAGTAGAGGGTTAAATTATTTGAGAAGGTGCGTGGATAATAATGCCCGGACTTTCTCTGTGTTCACTTGTAATTACTCAGTTCAAAATTCCCTTTCATAGGAGCCTTTATAAATTCCTGTAATCCTCCTCAGCTTAGCTAAAATAATTGTCCCCATAATGAAAGAGGACTCGATACATTTATATGTCACATGTTCTCAGTTGCTGTATAAACATTTTGTTCAGGAACGGTTTGTTCAATTGTCAGCGGAAGTAAGTTTAAGCAGAAATTTCTGAACTTGTGCTCTGCAAGCAACAAGCAACAAACAACGGTGTTGCGAACGCTCACTTGCAAAGTCTAGCACTGTCACTAAAGGTGATAAGAACTTTTCGGGTGATCAGCTGTGTCAATGCGGAACAGAAACTGGGTGTTCGAGAAATCTTTCTGTGACCATATTCAGGAAGTGATAACCGAAGATTTTGGAATTTGCTATGAACTGACGCTGCTATTAGCATGGCTAGATTATATCTAATCTTTGTAAGTTTTGAGGTTTTCACGGCGATGACTATGAAGAAAGTCGTCTTCTGGGTTTAGGCGCCGTGTATTCTTCGTTTTGGCCGACGTTTTCGGAGGAACGTATCGCATCTTCAGAGCAGTTGAATGGCTTGGAATGCAGAGAGCAGTAGCATACGTTCCTCCGAAACGTCGGCCCAAACGACGAATACACGGCGCCTAAACCCAGAAGACGACTTTCTTCATAGTCATCGCCGTGAAAACCTCAAAACTTACAAAGATTAGATATAATCTAGCCATGCTAATAGCAGCGTCAGNTTTCACTGGCTCTACGGCCCCCTTGGACCCTGGTCACTGAGATCTGAGTTTTATGATCACTTTACAGAGTGTAGAACCCCATGAACGCGTGATCAGTTCGCCGCAAGGCCTCAACCTAAACACAGGACAACAGAGGAACAGAACGTACACATATTTACTTACTTATGGAGCTGAGCATTTCTTGAGGAGAAGCCAAATCTGCAGGTACTCAAGAATTTCCCAGCGTTTTATGGAACCCGAAGATTCATTAAACACATACCCATGCCAAACATCCATGCTTTATGTGGGATTCGAAGCCACGATCCCGGTTTTCGAGCGAGCGAAGACAGTACATGCCTCAGACCGCTCAGCTACCATGACCGGCTCATAATTAGGAAATATATTTTATATACATCACCAATTGAAAATAATTGTAATGAAAATAATAAATTTAACGATAATTATATATATCAGGATGATCTGAGATAAGGTGGACACTGATAAGTGTCATATAGTGTTCACTTACTCT
Organism: Cryptotermes secundus; assembly: GCF_002891405.2. Taxonomy (NCBI): domain Eukaryota; kingdom Metazoa; phylum Arthropoda; class Insecta; order Blattodea; family Kalotermitidae; genus Cryptotermes; species Cryptotermes secundus. Next base: position 228,443 of record NW_019739956.1, read on the forward strand.
TATTAGTGGAAGAGGAAGCAAATTTAACGTCCTTAAGAATAAAGGATCCAGTTAGACACGTTACTCCTGTACAAGCTCACTTAGTGTATTACTCTCAAACCGACTAGCCTCGTGGCTTGAGGGGTGTAGCCATTTTAACGTTGAGCATATCATTTCCAGAGTTTGACAAAAGAGATAATACAACACAGACTGAAGTTTCCTGTACAGTTTTGCATAAGTAAAGTAAAGAAATGTGACGTCAGGGGTATGAGTTTCCACGGGCTGAGTTAAGATACTTGTCTGCAAACACAGGGTACTTCTGAAAGTTGCTGTGGACCTTCCCTCATGCATATCTGTACACTGACGCCTGAAAGATACACTTGAGAATAAGGAAGGACAAGGCAGAGAGAGAGAGAGTTAATTTGCATTCATGAAATTTGAAGAAGTGGAGCGTAACACTTCCTGTTTGCTACTGTTGGAGGAAGTTTGCTTTTTGTCAGCAGTGAATACATGAAATATTGAGTCGGATGCGTCGACAATTTGAATATCGTCTGGACCCGCGAAACATCACGAGCGAGGCTAGGAGCAAACTTCACACACACAGAAATGGAAGACTAAATGTTTCTCTTTGACCCTTTGTTTCATTGCTGTTTCTTTCACTTAATTGTTATGACATATAGTAGGACTATGGAGCCGGGATAGCGCAGTCGGTATAGCAACTGGCTACTTGAAGGACGACCGAGGGGCCAGAGTTCGAGTCCTGGTAGAGTAAAAATTTTCTCTTATCCAAGTCGTCTGGACAGGCTCTGGGGTCCACCCAACTTCCTATCCAATGGGTACCATGGTTAAAGCGGCCGGGGCGTGACGCTGACCACTCATCTCCGGCTAGTGTCGAAGTCAAGAAAATGAGGATCTATACATATATTCCCCCATACGCCTTCATGGCGTAGTGCTTAATTCTTTAAGCAGAGAGACAACCTTACCTTTACCGTAGTAAAACTTTTAAAACCCTCTTATACTTTACGGACAACCTGCGCATGCAAGAGTGTAAATAAGACTAGCCCTACCATATTGTTACGTAATTTTATGGAGTGTGAGTATAGACAGGGTTTCGATTGATGACCGGGTTTGTTGAAATTTTTGATACAGCGCGTGACTACACTTTACATTTCACTATTACACACACTAGTGTCCGAAGTCACGTCTTCAATAATCGTTGCTTGGTAGCGGCTTCCAACAGCAAACCTTTTCCTTTCTGTGGGTTCCCGAACTGTTCCCGGCCTCAGCTATGAGCTTCTAACATCTACAGCTCACAAAGACTGTAACTCACTAACTCACCATCTGACACTGCCTAAAACATCTCGGCACGGACCGAGTAGAAAACATCCTTCCCTTGTTGCAGTACAGTTGTTACCGTGGAATCATGCTTGTTTGTATAGCCGTTAATTAGCAACGGCTGTTGTATAGTTGCTCATTTAGCGGTCGTTGCCTAGCAACGGTTCTACATGCCACAATATTTATTAATTTTCACTTAAGAGCCGTAATTAATACTAAATTAATTTGCATTTGGGTTGATCTTTGATTACAAATCAAGCCCTTTGGGTTTTCTTGTAGGAAATCATTATGTGAGAAGTACCAGCTACTGTACTAGATGGGTAATTAATTCTCAACTGCTGGCGCCTTGCTTCCACGTTTTTCCCACAGTTATACATGTATGAGCGCCTGTTAGTACCCGTACTGTAACGAATAATATTGCTCTGAGTGCTAGCCACAAGCACTCGTGACGTAAGCAAAGGCTTTGACATTTTGCTGGCCAGTGCCAAATATATTTTTGATTGTAGACAGTGTTCAGCCTATGTACAGTATATAGTGGCTTATGGTCATTATTGTTTAAAGACGTACAGTATCACCGAGGAGTTTCCTTATGTGGTAACGGTCTGGTTTGTACTCGGGAAGCGTCCATTTAGAATTTCAGTCTGGGCGTCGGCTATCCTGAATGAAGGTTTTGTGGTTTTCTTCAGTCCTTCCAGGAAAATGCCAAAATTGCACCTCCTCTTCCTTCCACATCTTTTCCGTTTCCTTTACCAGTCATTCTACTTGTCGAAGCCATGTGATCTGTGTCACTGAGAGCATTGTTACAATTATCTACAAATAAGTGTAATACAATAATATCTAAAGGTTTTCTATGGGGTGTTTCAAAATCTTAACCTTCTATTAACCAAATATCATGAAGCTGTGCTGATAGACTCTGGCCAGAATTACTACAGCGACTGTAAGTATATCAGATGGATCAGAATATTACCAAAAGAATAAGGAATTTTGAAGTGCTACTTCTACAATGTACTAAGAGTGACTGGAATGTTATACCAGTGCAAAACCTAAACTAATAGTCGTGTTCGCCTCTACTGGAAAGAGTTTCAGACCCGCAAATTGAACCGAATGCCTGAAGGCCAATTAATGGTTAAAATATTCAGCACAATTTTCCGACACTAACCATCAGTGTACCGGTTAAATATGTGGTGTATAGACCAGTTGCTCGGCAGACCTCAAAAAGGACAGCCAGAACTTCCTTCGGTATGCAATAGGCAGTTAATCAGACGCCAATTTCTATGCCACGATCGAGGTATTGTTGAACTCTAACAATAGAAACGGTGTTTTCAGTGTGGTCCGTGTCGAAATGCTATAAGCTGGACAGTTTGAAGTAATGAATTTTGTTTTGTTTGTTTGTTGCTTTTGCAACCCGTGTGGCGGCGGTGTCGAATACTTCCACCGTGACCCTAAGAGTCTTAGGAGGCGACGAAAAGGGACGTCTCATATCTGAGAGAGTAACTTATGATCGGGAGCCCCGAGGGACTTGTACCCGAGAAACATTGCACTGGCAAGGACCAGCGGCATATACAAAAACAGACTCGTGCTCTCATCAGAGAGGGCGTCCCACAAAAAGAAGACCGCAACTGTCAAACAGTAATAAATATCTGATCATGAGCCCCAGATGGGGATCGACACCAAGACTTACTGACTGACCGTCATTGCAAAGTGACTTTGACTTAATGAGTTTTGTTGATGAGAACTGTCAGCAGTTCAGCTTAATGAAGTGACGTGAAGTAGCTGGTTGGTGAGAGAGAGTTCAGTTGTCAGTTGGAAGTCAGCCTCTGAAGAGAAGACCAGGAGGCTGGTGTGTAATGGCCGCCAGCCTGGGACCAAATTAGTTGAGTTGCAAGCTGACAGAGTTCTGCACGGGCGACTGTGACAAGAGGAGCAGAGTGCGGGAGGCTGAAGAACCTTCCTTGTTAGAAGCCGTTGCCAGGAAACGTCTAGTGGAGGCTGTAATATACTGAGGACGTGAGTCTGTATGTGTCAGTGATCTATAAATTGTAGTTCTGAGTGGTGTATGCATGTGGTCAGTAAATCCAGTAACCAATCCAAACCTCGTAAGATTTGAGGGTTTCACTGCGGTGACTATGAAGAATGCCGTCTACACGGCGCCACGTACCAGAAGATGGCGTTCTACTCAGTCCAAACCTCGTCTATAGTCACATACTTCCAAATACGTGACAATATATTCAAAATCTGCGTTAGGCGCAAGTTGAAACTGTATACCTGGCAGCATTGATAGATACCACCAACCACACATTTAGAGGTTCACACTTTTGTACAATCAGACATGAACTTGCACTAAGGTCATAAATAATCTGACTTCTTTTATTGCTTGTGGGGTGGGACTAAGTCCCCTGTACTGCAGCCACTTCTGGCCTATTGTACCAGCCCCAGATGATAGGTGAGGGTGATTGTGGAGCAATTGGTGGAATGAAGATTGGCAGGGGAAACCGAAGAACTCGGAGAAAACCTGCCCCAGCGCCACTTTGTCCATCCCACTTGACCGAACCCGGGCCGCTGCGGTGGGAAGCCAGCGACTAACCGCTTGACCTAAGGCGCTGCCTATAATAATGTGACTTGATCCCCTTTTCCACGAAATGGATGCCTGCTGAGGCGCCTGCCAGAGCGTCCAACCTTGTTACATTAGTCTGTGTCTATGCTCCTCTGTGAAGTCAACTGCAGCCATTAAGCCGCGGCATGAAATTAATAAGGCACACAGGTGCTTCTAAACTGCACTTAGGTGTCTGTACCTGAGGCGCACTAGCAGTTGCGTGAAGGTGCCAGGTCAGCGTCTAATTAGGTCACAATGCAGCAAGAAACAAGAGTGGATCATAAACATACTCCGTCAAGTGTAGAATTCTTGATTACTTGTTTCATTGTTCGCTTTTACGAATTTTAAATTTTGGTAGAAAACATGTAAGCAAAGAGTAGATTGAGTGATAATAATATTTTTAATGCTTCGAGGAATTATACATTTAAAAACCATCTTAAAGTAACTACGCCGGTCACGGTAGCCGAGCGGTCTAAGGCATGCACTGTCTTCGCTCGTTCGGAAGCCGGGATCGTGGGTTCGAATCCTACTCAGGGCATGGATGTTTAGTGTTTCTGTATGTGCGTTTTTCTGTGTTTGCGTACAGGTAGAGGCCTTGCGACGAGCTGATCACCCGCCCAAGGAGTCCTACCGAATGTTTAAGATCTAGTAAACCGAAGTGAACGGAGAATTTCATGGCGGTAGGCCTAGGCCAAAATTGTGGCTGTAGCGTCACAGGGGAAAAAAAAGTAACTACACGATGGTATACCAGGTTAGCATGAAGTCCTTCCCTGATTAAGAAAATTATTAACTTGAAACCCTTACTAGATAGAAACATACTGTTTGTAGCATAATGTAGGCCAAAACTTAGATTTCTTATTGTACAGTTGCACAACCTATGGACGACCTTGGTATCCCTGCAATGGTCAGTATCAAAATGGCGTCTATGAAGGAGAAAACCCGGTGTGTCTTTTAGTTTCATGAAACGAAATCGTCACTTACAGTTCATTGAACTTCAGGCGTGAGTATGGACGATATGCGCCAGATGACAAAACCATTTGCAGGCTGGCATGCAAAGTTTGAAGAGATTGGCAATGCTGGTGACCGTAAGAGAACTGGTTGGCACTCGCTGGTATTAGTGAGGAGACGGCTGACGCTGTCTGTGAGGTTTTCAACACAGTCCGCGGAAATCAACTCGTCCTGCCTCAATTGAATTTCGCGCAGCTCAGAGCACAGTGGCGAAAATATTACCAAAACTGCTGCGCCTTTGCGCATACAAAGTGCAACTTGTTCAAGCCATGGAGCCAGACGATCATCCCCGACGTGCTGCTTCTGCTACGGAGATGTTTCAATAAATTGATGAAGACAATGATTGCATATGCGTGTTTGTTTTTCCGATGAGGCTACCGTTCACACTTCGGGGAATGTAAGCAGACACAACGTCCGCATCTGGGGGTTAGAGAACCCACGCGTTGTTTAAGAGAAAAAGATGGACAGCCCTAAATTGAATGTTTGGTAACATATAAGTCTTACCGCCCTTTTCTTGCTCCTCCTTCCTCCTCATTCTTCTTCACACGCTGGGTCGCCTCTAGTAGGTTCTTCTTTCTTGTTGCTACATTTATCTCAGGGTTATTTTAAAGGAGGGGGTTTTGTTGATTTGGTAGAGCTGAGTACCTCTTATCTCAGAGCCTTGAACGGGCCAAAACTCAGAAAGGGAATAAATTAAACACAAATCACAAGCACATCTCAAGTTTGGATGAATTATATTGAACACTTGTTTAACCACTTTTGATACAGTTTCAATGTCAGTAACCTTTATGTCTATCTGCTTCGGAGCCCGGTGTGTGACTTTCTGCGGCTAATTCTACGAGTGCAGCTTTCCGAATTTTTACGTCTGATTCTAACGACTCCCGGTTTCCGAATTTACGTCTGTTTCTAACGACCCCTGGTTTCCGAATTTACGTCTGTTTCTAACGACCCCTGGTTTCCGACTGACGCTAAAACATGACGCTTCCTCAAACCTTCAATTCCTGCTTTCACCAGCGTCACTGCCCTGTCACACCCTTAAATTTTAGTGACTGGCTAATTTTGAAAAATAGGAGTATCTTAATTAGATATTCCTCCATTCCGCTTAAAGCTTACAAGCGTTTAAGGATTTTTGACACCAACGTATTTCTGTCAGAAAGTGACAAATGCTTAAGCGTTGCGTGGGCCCTAAAAACTTCACTCTTTTTAAGTTATGGCATGCACAAACTGCCAAGTATTGAATTTACAAAAGATTTCTTTACCCTATTCTTTAACGCAGCTTTCCGCTAATAAACCTTTGGCGGGTGTCTTCCTGTTTCTTGTTGTAAGCTTGGGAAAACGCTTACTCTTACATACAAGAATTGACATATGTCTCACTACCCTTGTTCACTGCATTTCATTTGAGAACAATTAAGCTTTCAAATTAATAAAGTTGATTACATTAAATTAGTTGCGTAGCAGTGGAACGGTTACATAAGGGCATAATTGAAATAAGAAAAAAGAATCTTAACCAGTCACACTGAACGGAAGTGTTTAATTTTCTCATAGTTCAGTCCAGTTCCATCCTTGAAATTTCTCTTTTCATGTAACCCCTATTGTTATCCTCCCATCTATATCCCTGTCTGCCAAGATATTTTGCCCTCAGATTTTGAAGTTCATGGTTATCAATTTTTTTTAATGATGCACATTCTTGCCGTGGCCTAAAGCTCTGGATAATTTCTACACTTTATATGCGATTGTGATACCTCATTATGCCTCACGCCCAAACCAAAAGCTGGAAGACCGTATCTTGTTAGCCGTCCGCTAGTGCTTTTTCAATATATTATAGCATGTGTAACTGTTGCTATGCAACGATCGAGAGAGGAAACATATGTTGCTTGGTAACGGCCGGTAAATACATTAGCAATATGCGGGTTGTGGCTAGGCAACTGCTCAGTAAACCGGTTTCCGCTGCAATTGACATGCATGCAAGAGTCGAGCTATTGTTGGACTATAACAATGGAAACGGTAAATTCTGTGTGGCTCGTGCCGAAATGTTATAAGCAGAGTTAGTGTGTTCTGGAGTTGATAGTTGGCTCTTTATTGGAGCTTTACGCTCAAAGTTACAATCACTCTCAAATAACGGCCTTTCAGACGAAGGGACCTGACTAGTCCGTCGTCTCTCTGCGTTTCCTCTTCAGCGACTATTCTCTTACGCCGCTATTCTCGGTGGTGTCCCCACTCTTGGTTCTTCCCTTATCTCTCGTCGGATGTGAACTCTCGCGGATCTGAACAGCTGTCGGATCTTATCTTCTGTACTCTTAAGTATTTCTTCGCGTACCGCTGAGAGAACACCTTGTCAAAGGGTTATCTTTCGCATGTTAGCTAAACTATTCGTTAGCCTGTCTATTTGTTGCCTAGGAATTGCTAGCTATTGCCCAGCAATAGACGCTTGTTGTCAGCGCAATGCATTACCTAGGAAGTGACACTTCTCTATGCAGTGGGTTCACCTGTCATACTAATTTTATCTATTTTGTGTGGGTGTGAGTCTTGGCCTCTTATCCTAAGATACGAAATAATATTGAGGGTTTAGTACGTTTCATTACTGCCTTTACAGTTTTTGCATTCAGTTCAAAACACCACCTAACACAAGAGGTCTCTTAATTAACAAATAATCATATGCCTATTTTTTATTGCCAGTGGGGTTGGACTAAGTCCCTTGTACTGCGGCCATTTCTGGCCTATTGTATCAGCCCTAGATGATAGGTGAGGGTGATTGTGGAGCAATTGGTGGAATGAAGATTGGCAGGGGAAGACGAAGTACTCGGAGAAAACTTGCCTCAGCGCCACTTTGTCCACCACAAATCCTACTTGACCAGACCCGGGATCGAACCCGGGCCGCCGCCAGCGACTAACCGTTTGAGCTGTGGCGCCGCCCAAAAATCAATATAAGGTTAATTTGCATTAGATTAGTAATCGAGAAATAACGTTTCCTTACATAATTATTTAGACTTCTGTAAAAACTGCCCAAGGGCCGAAGAGTGTTGGTCATGTGATTATTTAAAGTCTGGTTGCATTACATGGTACTGCTGAATTGAGAACTTGAGGCTGTCTGAGAAGAGGGTGCTGAGGATAATATTGGGAAGTAATAAAGACGAAGAAGACGAGGGTGAAGAGCGCCCGTCAGGATGGTGAAATCCAGAAGACTGAGATAATGTCAGCTGCAACACACACAGGAGCGCGAAGAGAAACTCTTGCCGTATAAAGCAGTTGTCGGAGGAAATTACCTGGCAGAAGCTTACAGTAGTTTGGGTGTTAAGTAAATGAGCTGTTAGAGTGGGGTCTGGATTAAACAGGCTCAGAATATGATTCAATGGCCGGTTTTTGTGAACATGGCTAACAGCCTTCGAGTTCCTTGAAAGCGTGAGATTTCCTTATCAGTCTAAGCAAGTAAAGGCCGATTAAGTATAATATTTTGACCTGAGAGAGAGAGAGAGAAAGTAAGAGTGCGCTGTAGAATATTTTATAGTAAGCGGCTTCTTGCCGATCACGGTGGCTGAGCGGTCTAAGACATGAGCTCTCTTCGCTCGCTCGAACGCTGAAATCATGGGTTGGAATCTCACTCAAGGCATGGATGTCTGTGTCTGTGTTTTTCTGTGTGTAGGTAGCGGCCTTACGCCGAGTTATTTACTCTTCCAAGGAATTCTACTACCTGTGTAAAATAGATTACGAAACTGAGGAAGAGGCCAAGGCTCAACAAAGCGCTGTAGAGCCACTGATGAACGAATGAATGAAGAGGCTTGGTAATTTGTTCTCCTCTGTAAATATTACCTATTAGGGTGATCAAATAAAGAATATTGAAATGGATGGAGCATATGGCATGCAGGGGGACGACGACAAATTCGCAGAAAATAAGTAGTCCGCAAACCGAAATTGAGGAGTCCACGTGGGACACCTGTGTATAAACGGAAGAAGAGTATTAGGAATAATTTTAAAGAAATGAAATGGGGGGGGGTCCTGGATTGAACTCACTCGTGACGCGTCTTGTGAGGGGCTCTTGTGAATGTAGGAATAGATATACAAGTTCCATAAATGAAACTAATTCTTTCGTTGAGTAATTACAAGTTCCTCGACTAGAACTCTGTTCCACGTAGTTATTATTATTATTATTATTATTATTTAACTGCAAATGGGGTTTCACCCGGTGGCAGTGGCACTGCAATAAGACAACACACAAATAACACACATAAAAACTTTCAAACAGAACACAGCATACAAATATTAGTAGAAAAGTGAAACATTCCGTATTCCGTATTGAGGGGGTGGGTTGCCCCATGCACTTAGACCGGTTATTGGTCCATTGTGCGTCCCCTTTTAATTTCTACTGTCTCCATACCTACCGGTACTGGTGCTTACTATCAGCCCCTTTCTGCCAGCGAGGTTCCAACCTCCTCTGGCAGTGGTACCTAATACTTCCCCCCATCTACCGGAAGAATTGGAAACTACTTGGGCGGGAAATGTTGCCTAATTTTGCTCAGAGGTCTCCTAGAGACATGAGGTTCTTTTACGAAAGTGAAACATACTATATAATAAACGAACAGTAACGAATGCATAATATCGTGTTCCCATTACTCATATTCATAATTAAAAAAGTACTTAAAGTGGCTTTACAGCTAATATCATGTGTGACACAATAGTATCTCATAGTAAGGACTTTGAGGAACAATGTTTATTAGACTTATGACACTCTAGGAATTCATTTTCTAAAGTACACCAAGACAAATTGTCCTCATTTCGTGTAATAGTGTGTGCAATTGTCATTGTAAGCCAGTTGGATTCGTAGAGACATTTTATGGAATGTTTCATTCCAGGACTACTTCAATTGCTGCGCACCAGTCCTGTCGGCCTGAACAACTTAGGCAAGAAATCCGTGTGGAAACGGACCGTAAGTATGTGTGTCGGCTCTAGTAAAAGCTTTTCCCGTGCCTTGTATTTAGCTGATATATATGTATGTTCCAGCTTAACTTCCAAATATATGACTTTGACCGGGATCAGTAGAGGAAAAAGCATTTCCAACAGTTTTACTGTTCGCGTTGGAGGCTTATTAGTACCATACGTTTCACGTGACCAGAGCTCAACTGAGACACGTCAACGCATTTATCAGTATGACAAAGTACAAAAGGTCTTAGTAATTTTGGCGAGTGTGATTTTCAGCACGTTTGTGCGCGAAACCTCCTTAAACTTCTCACAGGAGCAGTAGAAAAATATTTTGCTTGTCCTACAACTTTTGTTAGTAATACCATGGATACGTGAGATAATTTTGTGAACGTTCTTTTTTAGTTTGTAAGGAGCAGCTCGTTAAGAAATCATCATATCCTTCCATGTTGGGGGTTCCGTCTTCCTCTGTCTGTGAATAACGAGTCGGAAAAGTAGTTCGCTTCACGGCCATGTTTAATTTTGAGTTCTAAACTCAGATAATGGACCGTCTCTGTGGTCTAGTGGTCAGAGTTCCTGGCTACAGATCCAGAGTTCCGGGTTCGATTCCCGGAGCTACAAGATTTTCTGATAAGTAGTGGGTCTGGAAGGGGGTCCACTCAGCCTCGTGAGGATATATGAGGAGCTATTTCAAGGAAGTAGCGGCTCCAGTCTAGATTACCGAAATTAACGACCATGGTGATTCGTTATGCTGACCACGCGACACCCGCTATCCGCTAAAGTTGGCACTAACTTCGCTGACAAGCGACGGTCGCCCGGTCGGTATAGTACGCTTTCGGACTAAAACCACGGATTTTTTTATACCCAGATAATGATTCTAGTAGCGGTGACAGAGATGGGAGAAAAGGTGGAGATTCACATGTGCCTATACTGGGAGTTATATGGAGGGACAAGGAAAGTTTCAATCATCAAAATCTCTGCTGTCCGTGAAAAGAGATTATCGTAGCCCGTTGCTTAGCAACTAGGTTGATTCCAGAGCCGGTCTGGACGTGGAGTCCCTGTCGGGAATAGAATTGTGTTCGTACAGCCCGCAACCAGACAATTTACTGACTGGAATAGCGCAACTTAAAGACACAGACTGAGAGGCACCAGTGGGAGGTGTCGGACATTCTCATTAAATTTATTCATTTTATTGAGCGTAAAACTGCGGATCACAATTTCCTCGACTTAGCAGTTATTAATATTACTGAATAGCATAATATTTTAACTGTGTCATAAAATTATGAGATGTAAATTTCTCCTTCTGTAATTGCTCTTCCATAAGTTACCACCATTTTTATTATTATCTGCTGTTCCAGCGATGTGCCGTGAAAAGAGACTACTTTCTAAGCTGAAATTCATAGGCCCATAAGATGATTCTGCTCAATTCTACATGATAACGTTTCACCGAGATAGGTCCAACATTTTAGGAGAATATACGAAAAGACCCCTAAATGTCCATATGTGAACTAGGCTTTAATTTAGATCGATTAAGCTGAAATTAATAGGACCGTAGGACTGATAAGTGCAATTCTCCAGGATAACATTTCATCGAGATGGGTCAAATATTGTAAGAGAAACAATTAAGAAACCTTAATTGCATTCATGTGAACTAGGCCTTACTTTAGTTCGATTAAGCTGAAATTCAGGAAACCATAAGGGCATTCACTGTAATTCTCGAGACTTAAGTTTCAGCGAGATATATGATATTTCTAGAGAAACTGAAATAAACCTTAATTGTTCTTATGTGAACTAGGCTATAATTTAGTTCAAATAAACAGAAGAACGGCATAAAGTTTAATGTAGAAATATTTCCCTTTTTATAGCGCACCAGAATTATGTCTGGCGGGACTGTGGGTTATTTAACGACGCTTCCAGTAGCTATATTTCAGAGCGATTGGCAGGATGATAAATGCATGATGAAATAGAAGAAATTTAGAAGAAAGCTTTGGTTGGCATAAATCGAAGCATTTTCTTGGCATTTGCCTTAGAAAATTGTGGGGAACCACGGAAGGCCTCGGTCAGGATAGCCGGTGCTCGAACCGAGAGGGGAACCAAACACATACCGATTACCTCTTGGCAAATTTGTTCTTTTCTATCTGGTGGGAGAAATCTGCTTCTTTTGCAGAGGTCCCCAGGACTGGACGGAATTTGCAAATATGTCCCCTTGCGTCACTTTAATTTCATTATTACATTCAAGCAATAACTGGAACATAAGAGTTGGGTATACCATTTTTCTGTAATCAGGTAAAAGGTAAAGGTAAAAATAAAGTTATCCGTGTAACAGGCCGTGGAGGCCCATGGGGTTGTGAGACGTTGATGCTCCCACATTTTCTAGACAATCGGTTCACAGATGGCGGTGAGGTTGTTAGCGTTACGCGCCGGCCGCCCTTTACCCCCCAAGAAGATTCCTGATACTCATTTCTGTTAGAGGCTGAGTCGACACCAAGGCCATAATAAGGCTGTAAAGATTAGATAAATTTGAAAAAAAAACATCTCATCGGGACTCAAACCCGCGACCTTTTGGCTTGTAGCATAGTGCCTTAACCAACTACGCTACCGCGTCCCTCATCTGTAATCAGGTATGTTTGCTAATATTCTGGGGAATTTTCTTTATGTGAGTGCGGACTCAGCCATTCCTCCTGTGAAGCCGGATCGATATACTCGCATATCCCACAAGATTCGTTTCACGACTGTGCCGTGAATACAAGTCCCTATACAGTCCTATTACAGATGTTGCACTCAAAGCGTGGGTTTTCCTCCTATGTTTCAGCTGGTAAAATCGTCATGGAGAGAACTACTGAGAACTGTATCATTCTGGATGTAAAACGGCCTAAGGCTTACACGGATAACCCTATTATGTCTCCAGTATTTAGAGGACACTTGTTAGTATTATTAGTGGAATTGTTTGGGCAGAAAGAGAGGGATCTACTACCACTGTCCATAAGTTCGTGGAATGGCCGCAAAGCGTCGTTGCAGTGCACTACAGCGGATAGGTTGATGTACGATATGATGCCCTGTCGGTTCATCTCTCGTCACAGCAAGAGGCAGCTGTGTGCAAACAGTGTAAGTAGAACTACGGCCTCTATTGTGAACTCCAGTTACATGCAAGTGGCAGAAATCTAAAATGTGGCAGTTTGAACAACGGGCAAACATCAAGTTCTGCCAAAAACTAGGCAAATCCCCTAGCCAAACGTTTGGCGTAGGAAGAATTGGCTGTTGCTATACGACAACGCCCCTGCACATCGCTCTGTTCTTGTCCAAGAGGAACTAGCAAGGCAACAGGTTACAGTTTTGCCACACCCTCCGTACTCACCTGATCTCGCACCCTGCGATTTCTTTCTCTTTCACCGCTTGAAAGCAAAGATACGTGGTCGTAGATTTCAGTCGTCCGAGGAGGTGGTCATTGCCACAAGAGGCGACGTACTGGAATTTCCTGCCAATATGTTTCAGCAATGTTTTCGGCAGCTATATCAAAGTTGTCAGACTTGCATAGCGGCCAACGGCAACTATTTTGAGGGCCGATATGGATCTGTGTAAGTGTATGTGAATACCTTGTAATACGATGCGATAAAACCACATTCCACGAACTTAATGACTCCATCACGTATGCTTCAATCGGTATTGCAGTCATGACCTTGCCGAAAACCAATTTCCGTTGTTGATAGCGTGCATATTCATTGAAATCTCGATTTAATGTGTGGATCAGTGGTGCATGCAGTAGCGTAGTTGTTTGAGGCACAATGCTTCAAGCCGGAAGGTCGTTGGATCCAATCCCGATGCTGTGGATTCTTTCAATTTACCTAACCATTCCAGCTGCACTATGGCCCTGGGGTCGACTCAGCCTCTAACAGAAATGAGTACCAGTAATCTTCCTGGGGGTAAAGGGCTGCCGGCAGGCACGTAAGACTGACAACCTTACCGCCATCTGTGAGCATATTGTCTAGAAAATGTGGGAAGCTCGACGTCTCACAATCATATGGGCCTCCACGGCCCCTTACAGGGATATCTTTACTTTACTTTTAAGTATGGATCAGTGGCTCTGCCGCCTAAGGTACGAAATTCCTTCAATAATACGAATACTGTGATAATGAGTTCGAATCCCTCTCGAGACCGGGATATATGTCTGTGATTCTTCTGTATATGTGTGTGTGTGTGTGTGGGCGCGCGCTGCCCTGTAGCTAGCGGCCTTGCGACGGGCTGATATTCTGTCCCCAAAATCCTACCAACTCTCCGAAAGATTTATAATTTCAGATTAATTCTGATTAGAAACAGGTCAAAGACCTAATCCGTCAAAGAAGAAGAAGAAGAAGAAGAAAAGTTGTAGCAGCAGCAGCAGTAGTAGTAGTAGTAGTATTAGTAGTAGTAGTAGTAGATATGTGTAGAGAAATGTAGGTAGAAGTGAGAACTGTTAGTTTGAAAGTTCAACACAATTGTGACACTTGAGGACACTCGGACTGCTACACATGGATTCACATTAATACAAGGGAAATGTACGACAAGAAAATGAAGTGTATGTAGAAACGTTGAAACCATGGCTATTATTAATATTGATTTGTATCTGTAGGGCAACTCACTCAAGTGTCGACTGAAGTTGTGAATAAAAGTAGTGAGGTATTTGTTGAAGTAGAGAATGCTCACTGCTTTACTCTGTTGCCGGTTGAATAAAAAGATAAGTACTGTGTGTTTTTAATAAAAGATTTTAAATCCCCCTTTTGAAATTCCAACGGCATTTTTGTTAGTTGTCTGACGGTTCTTTAAAATATGGAGTTGTTATATCACGTCTTCTTAACGGTAGTCTGAAGTGACTCTTCGCGCAGAGAGATTGCTAAACCTCATTTATTTACTTCTGGCATTTTAACATTTAAAGTATAAATAAATATACAGGTTAATAAGATTAAATACGTAATATAGTTTTAGAATTTCTTCCGAACTTGGAAAGGAAATGACTGTTCACCAATTTATTGGTAGTTCAGAACAATCACGTGCTCTATATATCTTTCTTATTGCTTCACCGTGAAGAGAACGGCGGGGAAACCGAGCGAACTGGTAAAGTAGTAATGTTCTGAACTTCTACTGGGAGGTGTTGGGTTCGAATCTTGGTCCACATCAGCTATCCTGATTTAGGATTACCGTGGTTTTCTTCAGTCCCTCTAGTAACATGACGGAATAGCAGCTCGACTAGACCACAACAGCTCTTTGCTTATTACAAAATATGTTTCAGTTTATCTCTCATATTTTCTTACCATTCGAGTCTGTAAGCGCAAGACATTTTTGGCGTTTTTATATAACCCACAGACAGCAGAAGATCGCCCGTTGGGAGTATCTGAGAGTAGGGTGCTGAAGAGAATATTTGACCTGAGAGAGAGAGAAATTAGGAGTGAAGGGCTTCATAATTTATAAAAGATAAACAGGCCTTGGAGGCCCACAGCCTTGTGAGACGTTTAGGCTCCCACATTTCGGACTTAAGAGCCGGCCGCCCTTTACCCCAACAAAGATTACTGGTACTCATTTCTGTTAGAGGCTGAGTCGACCTCAGGGCCATAGTGCGGCTGGAAGGATTAGCTAAATTGAAAAATCCAATAACCTCAATGGAATCGATCCCGCGACATTCCCGCTTGTAGCATAGTGCCTCAACCAACTACGCCACTGCTTGCCAGTATTTCGTAATTTGTACTCGTCCCAAAACGTTACACGTATTAGGCTGATCAAATCAAAGATGTTATAACTGGGGAACTTGACAGGCACGGGAGAAATGTGTACAATGAGTCTGTTGGAAAAACTCCAAGGAAATAGAACACTGCAGAGCTTGGCAGTAGCTGGGGTCATAACATTATGACATCTTAAGAATACAGGCTGTCAGGGCTAGGACTGGACTCAGTTTGCTCAGGAGCGCGATGTTAAGGTAAAGAACTTTCGATAGTTTAAGAAGCGGAGGATTATCGTGTCCAGGGACGGATATGAACTTCTGAAGGACCGTGCGGCATTAGTTCCAGCACAAAACATGACTGTCATACACAGCGTGTTCATTTTGGATAAGAGTTCATATTTATCTCTCAGAAAATGAGATGAAATGAAGAAAACCTTGAGAAATTTATTTCTGATGTAGATGTAGCCCTATCCAGTACAACTGAACATAACACACGATATCTCGGTGTTCCGCGCTTGCGCTTAGAGCTTTAGTGAAGCACGACGAATCGAATTGAGACTTTAAACTCTTCTGTTTAACAATAAATGTATATAAAAGTTTGAATCTCATCCTGTTAACTACGTAAATTATGCGATGTGACACATCTCATTCTTGTCAATGCAATTATACCTGTTAACTAAACTCGAAATGAAACTCCGTGGTTTTAGTCCGCAAGCGACCTATACAGACCGAGCGATCTCCTTTTGTCAGCGAAGTTATTGGCCAACTTCAGTGGATAGAGGGTGTCGCGTGGTCAGCTCATCGATTCCCCACAGCCATTAATTTCGGTTTTCTAGACCGGAGCCGCTATTTCCTTCAAATATCTCCTCAATTATCCTCACGAGGCCGATTGTATCACGTTCCAGACCTACTACTTCTCGGAAAATCTGGTAGCGCCGGGAATCGAACCAGAACCTCTGACCACTAGACCACAGAGACGGTATTTATACTTGTTAACAATAGATAATAATTTAAAATGATGTACGTATTGTAAACACTTAAATTGCTGAGAGGAACGGCAATACTCTCTTTCCACGTGTTGATATATTGTCTGCTGTTTGATCAGAAAGTTTCCACGTGTTGATATATTGTCTGCTGTTTGAACAGAAAGTTTCCACGTGATGTGAGCTGATGTGCACTCATCTGCCTACGTGTCAGGCAATATGAAATGCAGGAACAGAACCGCAGTCCGTGCTGCTCACTAAATATTTTTATGGCGGTAAAACTGAGGGCATTGGGATGGGGGGGGGTATGTACTCGTAGAATGTATGGAAGATATGAGAATTGCATACAGGGTGTCAGTAGCAAATTCTGTATTTCAGCATCCCGTTACATATCTTTAATTAACGTCTATATGTTTAGTCCGTCAATTCTGCAATAATCATTAAAATATTCATCATTTTACGAAAAAAATTAATTTACGTGGACTGCAACGCGCAATTTTAACGCGCATCAAAGCAGTGTAACAGTTTAGACGCATCGAAACACCTGAGGATGACCGGCTGTTGCCGAAACATGTCGTGTTTTTGTTGAATTATGACTATTTTAACTTGGTGAACTTCTGAACGTCAGCAAATATGTCCAGGTTTCAAATTACAAGACTGCTCTGAACGTACAAAGAAAATAAAAACGTATTGTAATGGTCTTGTCAGTTAGCGTTAGTTTTAGTTCGTTAAGATGTCGCACAGTGCGAGCAGATCGGCGTCGGTTGCATGTACGTGATTAGGCGAGGGTTTGTCAGCATTTCTGCTGAGTCAACGGCGGACATTCTCCGTTTGTTGGCGTCACAAGTACCGCCCCCGTTCAGTTTGTCTCTGCTGTCTCCACTAACGTCGTTCTGCAGTCGTTCTATTCCCTTCTTCCTGCACAACTTCCATACTGTAACCTCACTCTAAATCACACTACACTGCAAGATACAGAGTAGTAATTTAGTGAGATATCGCAAGGGATTGGAAATAGAGCTCTGCTTTCCACCTGCTTTCACGTTGATATCTTGTTCGGCTAATTTTTCAACCCTGAAGACGGAAGCGACATGTTCCCCCCGAAACGTCGGTTGACTTGCAGCTGACAACAAGGCGTTATATCCTAGAAGATAGTACTCTTCATAATCACCGGCGTGAGAACCTCAAATCCTACATAATTTTAAATTAAATTTCAAAATACATGTTCTTTCCAAGATTTAGTTAAAATTGGTTCTCCAAACTAGAGCTGTATGGTGCATCTACCATCGAGAGCTCATATGAGTTATGGTGATTATAACGACATGACACAAAGTTCGAAGAATTTAGAGTACCGATGAGGAAACAAATTTAATACATGTATATTTAAATTTTCCGTGCATTACGCTTTAGGGAAGAGAGTTAAACCTCTCTGAGGTTCTGAACGAAGCAACTTTGTGTCTGTTAAAAGAGAACAGCCATAGCCTCTTCTGTTTGAGAGAATAATTCAACTAGCAAGCATGGAAGATGAAACAGTTTTGAAAGAACTTAACACAGAATTCTAACTTATTTTAACGAAGTCAATACGATGCTTTAAAGCGAATTTTCAGTTCTCTGGAAGATGGAAATAAAATCCCAGTACCGTCTACCATCTACAAGCACTTTCAAAACGTCATACGTCGCAACGTTACTTAAGTATTGCAATTAACACTAATTTAAATTCGAGAAATCACAGCGCAATTGGCTTCCTTGATCCAAGCAACTCTAAAAACTTTAAAAGAACAGTAAATTGCTGTTTAAGTTGTGCAAATGGGAAAATCAAAATTCATGTTACAGTCGATGAAAATGCAGGATGAAACAGTGGTTTGTGCCTCCATTATGGTCACAGTCACACACTGCCTGAATACCTGACGCAATACAGGTATAGCAAGATAATCAGAAGCGCAGCGTCACAAATGCGCAACACTTAATGAGAAAATATTAAAAATAATGAATCAAAATTATCTGATATTTCCTTTCAGATTTTCGATTTTGTATAAAAATTATGTATGACGGTAAACGCAACAGAATTCTACCCCACAGAAGAATTTTAAGAACATTTTAACTCAACTTTATGAAAACCAAAACAATTTTCTTTGTTGCATGAAGCCCACACCATGTACACCTGTGTTTATCTCTAAGAGAAACTTGGAAAGTCTAAAAAATGCGAAAACTACATTTTCTTATGTGTACTGCATATGTTTGGAACAGTGGATCCTATGTTCCCGTAGTTTATTGCTTCCTGCTGTCGAAATATCCTGGAGCAAACACTGAAATGTGGACCACCATTAAAGAAATCTGCCAAGGCTTAGCTGGTTACACAGGCCGCGCCATAGCTCAAGCGGTTAGTCACTGGCTTCCCACCGCGGCGGCCCGGGTTCGATCCCGGGTCTGGTCAAGTGGGATTTGTGGTGGACAAAATGACACTGGGGCAGGTTTTCTCCGAGTACAACGGTTTCCCCTGCCAATCTGCATTCCAACAATTACTCCACAATCACCCTCGCCTATCATCTGTGGCTGGTACAATAGGCCGGAAGTGGCCGCAGTACCCCACCAAGTAATAATTTATAAAAAAAATAGCTGGTTACACAATGAATGGAAAAAGATGCACATTGATTTGAGGAATAATGCGCATGTTCCAACAAGAAAAGTATTTCCGGATTGTGTTTGTCAGTTGCTGATTGTCTTTGGGCAGTCTTGGTTCAGAGAACTACAGAAAGGAAAAATACTGTCGACCAAATGCATTAAACGTTTCTTAATCTTTTTGCCACCCGATGAATTCCGTGTAATAGACTTACAAATCCGATATCGGATTCTCCGACTGTTATCACACCCAACCTCCTCGCGATGTGAGTTAGGTAACAGGAGGCAGTAAAGCTTTTGGGGAGTTTGGTTGTGCTCCGTGTCTTTGGAAGACCTCATTGGTTTCCCACCATTTCGAAGAGTACCTAGTGTCAAATTGTGCTGTCATATAGTGCCCAATCACTGAGGGATGTGCCCATTTATGCTTTACCGAAGTATGAAATCGATATTTTCTTCGTTGCCACATTTTCTGTCTTGAAGTTACTCGTACACCTTTTCTCTCCAACGTGTCTTCTTGGAAACCTGTAGCAAAATTAACTCCAAGGGAATCTGTAAATACCCGAAAGTTAGTTTAATTTATGCAGATTAAAATGTCCTTATATTCCCACATACACCTTAGCGGCTATGGAACCCGTAGTCTGTTAAGTTGAGACGTAAACAACACGTAAATAATCATAGCGCGGTGTTGCTTCGAGAAGTCCCTGATTCGAATCCTGTTGCGGAGAAGTGTTCGCCTGGCAGGTTTCGTGTTTTTTTTTTCGTCCTTCCAAACGACGGATAATAAGTTGAATTACGCGTCGCCCTTTCCAATTAAACATTATCATTAAGACGTACTGTGACATTTGACGTAATCATTTAAAACAACGCCTTCAGTCGAATGAACAAACGGTAATGACCCAACGACCATATCAGCGGTTGACATATGCTCTACAATAAGAAGGACATTGAATGGATTAACTGCTCACTAGCAACCACCATCTTAGTTTGCCCTTCTGGAAACTGCAGAGTCAAGCAAATATGGCAAGTTTACAAGCACGAATTGCTCGCGTTGTCCCTCAGCGGTGTGAGACATTGTCACTTGGTGGTTGTGGCAGGCCTGCGTATGACAAGCAGAAAGTAGCCAATATTGACATGGAACCAACAGTTCTCGTGGACGAAGAGAAAACAATGGGTTAAATCCCTAGATTTCTCTCCTTCTCACACATCTCACCGTCCCAGTCTTCGTTGTTGGTAGAGTTCATAACGTGAATATGAAGTCAGCTCTAACAAGTAAAAGTATTGCAAGTATGCACCCTCTACTTGAATGTGGTTTCATTGTTGTGCTGATACAAAACAACACAATCTCAAATTTAAATATGTACGCTATACAATGGGAATACGTGGTAGCGTAGTTGGTTGAGACACTATGCTACAAGCCGGAAGGTCGCGGGATCGAGTCCCGATGAGGTCATTGAATTTTTTAAATTTACCTTATCCTTCCATCCGCAACTATGGCCTTGGGGTCGACTGAGCCTTTAACAGAAATTAGTACCAGGAATATTGTTAGAATATTCTTGGGGGTAAAGGGCAGCCGGCGCGTAAGGCTGACAACCATACCGCCATCTATGAGCACATTGTCTAGAAAATGTGGGAACCTCAACATTTCACAACCCTTTGACCTTCAAGGCCTGTTACAGGGCAAACTTTACTTTACTTTACTTTACGCTATGCAGTATTACCATATAGTGCTGCAACTTAGATGGTGAACAACTGTGTATTTTTTTACATCCTGGGTGCAATACATCGATATGAGCTCCAGCTGTAGTTCGGCATGAATTCACCGTGTAAGTGTGGCGCTCCATTCCAACTTAACAGTGAGTGACTGCAGCTGTGACGTGTCACTTTCTTCAGCACTGCAAAAGTAGCAACAAGGCCCTCCAGTTCATTACTTAGAGTTCGTGGTCATATTTCTATCTTATTCGATTATGCATGTTACATGCAACTATGAACTCGTTAATTATTGTGATGTTCCCCCTAAAAGCCGGAATATCTGAACAGAGTGGGCGTCAGTTGCTAGACAACGGCTTGTTAAGACACGTGGCCGGGATAACAAGCTGAAACAGACCAGTGCTGAGCAACGCTTGGCAAACATTGCCTAAAAGCCGAAATAGTGGAGCCAGACAAGGGATTATCCATTTTGCTAGGCATACTTTCATGCAAGTTTCCGAGACAGCGCATACATAACAGACCGTTACCACGGAAAAGAAGATCAGAATTAGTGCAGATCCCGCGGCAACGAATATACTATCTACCGGTGCATGGAACACGCGAAACGGAAACCTTGAACAAGGTGTCTTCTAGACTGTCCGACTGTCGAGTATAACAGACCAGAACAGAACCTCCACCGTGACCCTGCGAGTCGTAGGAGGCGACGAAAAGGGAAGTCTCAAATCTGAGAGAGTAAACTGTGGTCTCGAGTACCAAGGGACTCGAACCCGAGAAAGACTGCGCTGGCAAGGACCAGCAGCATATACAAAAGAGAGACCCATCCTCTCGTCAGAGAGGGCGCCCACAAAAAACAAGACNTATTCAGTAATAAAGATCTGGTCGCAAGTCCGAGATGGGTGCTTTATGCCAAGAGAGACTGGCCGACTGACCGTCAGTCGTAACATGAGACTCAGACTCAGAACAGATCAGAACAGAGGCGAACAGAGCAGAGCTGAGAGCAGAAGAAACCAGCTCAGCTTAGAACCCGAAGACGACGGACTAGCCTGATGGCATAGCATAGAAGACTTTAATTCTGAGTGATTGTAACTGCAATTGTAAACGACTTATCTAATAAACAGCTTCGTCTAATCCGGAACCCATTAATTCTTCTTACTATTCTTCACTTCAGATGTGATAATCAAGCCTGTTTCGACTTCACTATCTCGTTCAAGGTCAAACCTCATAATCTTTTTGCGTTATACTGTAGAATTGGTATTATTGCTACCGGCATGATCCCCAGGTGACTAAAAGCCCCTACAAGTTCTGTGTTATTCGCCTCTGTAAAGAAGATGTACTTGTTTGCAACACATTGCTGCTAAAGTCCTGTAAGTTCAAGCTACCAGACTTCACCGCCAATGGAAAACCCGTCGTTACTGTTTCTGTTTGTTATATAAAACACTTTACTTTGCTTACTGATTCCCACTGTCACTAAATAACGTCACAATTCCGCATTTTCTGATTAACCAGTACCGAAAAATCCTAACAGCGCAATAGAATTGTTAATAATTCATCTCCCGTCTTCTCACGCCGGGCGATATAATGAGATCCAGAAATAGACTCAAAAACATGAAAGAACTTCCATTAATACAGCAGATAATTAGATTAGCTCGGGAACTTAAGAACAGAGAAGACTGGCTATTGTGAACTGCTGAATAGATTTCTGTACCTCTATAGACAATGTCTGTTTCAGCCAAAAGGGACTACTGTGGAAGCTAAAATTACATGATTTGAAGTTTAAACCGGGGCTGTATATTATTAACACGTAGAAAGGAAATTGAATTATGCATTCAGTTGCCGTGTGGATCTTGTTTACGCTACAGTATTCAAAATGGGCCTTGAAAGGTAAAGGCCATCTCCTAGTAACTATTGTGAGTTACATTAGCTCGTGGCCGCGCCATAGCTCAAGCGGTTAGTCGCTGGCTTCCCACCGCGGTGGCCCGGGTTTGATCCCGGGTCTGGCCAAGTGGGATTTGTGGTGGACAAAGTGGTGCTGGGGCAGGTTTTCTCTGAGTACTTCGGTTTCCTCTGCCAATCTTCATTCCGCCAATTGCTCCACAATCACCCTCACCTATCATCTGGGGCTGGTACAATAGACCAGAAGTGGCCCCAGTACAAGGGATTTTGTCCCACCCCACTAGCAATAAAAAATATATTAGTCCATAAACATCGCGTAATTATATTTTGGATATGTTAAGGAGCTGAAGTCTAAGGTCATTAAGGCATCACAAGTGAGTAACTTCAATAAGATGAAAGAAAATGGCGTTCAAAAGTCAACACCAAAGAAAAAAATGCTGATAATATGCAGCAAAATACGCCACTCGGCCCCCTGCAACTGTGAACCGGACCGCTGCTTCGAAACAAAGCACCACAAAATATTGCTAATTTTGTTGATAATGATTGTGCCTTTAGGACGATGGTCCAAATAAAAAAGGATAACATTTGATGACGTATAGGTTTCATTTTGTTAAAAGAGTGCTCTATTTTAATATACACATCTTCATTAGCTTACGAAATACGTATTCCCTTACAAATTTTATTTAAGCAAAATATTTATTCTATAATTCTTTGGCATATATTCATTTGCCACCAAGTTAATCTGTATTTCCCATATGATTGTGTTGATCTTTACTGGTATAATTAAAGTAATGACAGTCAATTTCAACTTATTCCTTATTCTTGTGCAGTTTCCTTTCACTAAACTAACACATTTATGCGGATATTAAAATTCAAGAGTCTTAACTATTTCTAATCTAAAGGAGTCTATTGATGTCGAGTGAAGGTGTCTTGTTCTGTCCATCTCAGTATTCATTAAGACGAAAATCGTATTCTGATTTAAAATTACGCAAGTATATAATTAAGCTATACATTATGACACATGTATATTATGATGCCATTAGGAAGGTCCAGGAAACTCAGGTGGGACTGAAATTAAACGGGACACATCAGCTGTTGGCATATGCCGATGATGTGAATCTACTGGGTGATAATGTAGATACCATAAAGAAAAAGACACAAACTTTAATTGACGCAAGTAAAGAGGTTGGTCTAGAAGTAAACAGAGAAAACTAAGTATATGTTGCTGTCTCGTCACCAAAATGCAGGGCAAAATCATGACATGAATCTATCTAACAGATGCTTTGAAAATATGGCACAATTCAAGTATTTGGGAAGGAATATGAGAAATCGAAACCTAATTCAGGAGGAAATTGAGAGGAGACTGAACTCGGATAATGCTTGCTACCATTCAGTCCAGAACCTTTTGTCTTCTCGTCTGTTGTCCAGAAACATAAAAATTAGAATATACAAAACTATAATTTTGCCTGTGGTTCTGTATGGGTGTGAAACTTGGTCACTGACATTAAGGGAGGAACATAGACTGAGGGTGTTTGAAAACAGGGTGTTGAGAATATTTGGACCGAAGGGGGTTGAAATGACAAGAGGTTCGAGAAAACTGCATAATGAGGAGCTTCATAACTTGTACTCTTCTCCAAATATAATTAGAATGATCAAGTCAAGGAGGATGAGGTTGGCAGGGCATGTAGCACGAATGGGGGAAACGAGGAATGCGTATAAGATATTGGTGGGAAAACCAGGAGGAAAGAGATCACTTGGAAGACGAAGTCGTAGGTGGGTGGACAATATTAAAATGGATCTTAGAGCGATAGGACGGGATAGTATGGACTGGATTGATCTGGCTTAGGTTTGGGACCAGTGGAAGTCTCTGGTGAACACGGTCATGAACCTTCGGGTTCCATAAAATGCTGGAAAATTCTTGAGTAGCTGCAGAATTGGCGGCTCCTCCAGAAGGGCTCAGCTCCATGAGTAAGTAAGTAAGTAAGTAAGTATTATGTTACATGGTACGGATCTCTACAGCATAAAATTAGTTTTTTTCATCTTAATCGGTACTGGTTGCGCAGTAGTCACACATTGGTGATGCCTTGCATTTGCTCTGATTCTGGGGGGATTTTCTGTCTGCATACATCACGTATGGTGCCTGAGAAATTTTTATTGTGAAATTTAAATTGCATTCAAATACTTCGTCCCTGTAAGCAAGTGAACTTAACTGCATGGTCGAATCAGTCTTCAGATCAAGTTAATTTGTTCTCTCGTTTCTAGACCACCGGATGATGGACAAAGTACAAAAACCCAGTAATTCTGAGTGTTTTACGCCATCATCCGAGCACTTAGAATCTACCATATGTTAGTCTCCTAGGAAACTGTGCACATGGATTGGAAATCGAACCTTCATAATCGCCTTCACGAAAATGATCTTGGACAATAAAAGGTTTTGAGTAAGAAGTAACTTCCAGAGCTTCTTTTAGAAGCATCTGGAAGAATTTGTACGCGCGCTGAAACAACTACGTCTTTATGGAGACAGAAACATATCTCCCGTTTCACACAGGAATTAACGTACAGTTATTAAAAAAATCCTAGGCTTTAGTGCTCAAGGGAACTATACCGACCGAGCGACAGTCGCTGATCAGCTCCATTACATTTCACTTGGTTACTGTTGGTGTAATATTTAGAAGATAGTTATGAAAATGAATGTTAATTGTATTTGTTCATGTACAAGTTAATTCTTAACATTCAGTGTTAGATTAATAATATAAGTAGCCTGAGCCACCGGCAACACGCTTAACAACACTGATGTAATGAATATATTTACACAAATCGATTTCCCGCACAGGAACGGGAAGCTGTGGCTTTAGAAGCCGTAATTTGGTCTGTTATCGATTTAACTCGAGATCTGTGCTCTAAATGCAGCCGTCTCTGCTTCAGCCGCCGACAAGAGCTGTTAACAGGTTCCAGCCGTTTTAAACTAGACTCGCAAGAGAGTGAGGGTTACTGCATATGGTGGAGACTGAGAGAGTTGTGTCAGCTGCTAGGTAGCATTGCTTGCATCCGTGGTTATTGCAAACAGTTGAGACTGAGAGAGTTGTGTCACCTGCTGGGTACCATTGCTTGTATCCGTGGTTACTGCATACGGTGGAGACTGAGAGAGTTGCGTCAGCTGCTAGGTACCATTGCCTTTATCCGTGGTTACTGCATACAGTGGAGACAGAGAGTTGTGTCAGCTGCTGTGTACCATTGCTTGTATCCGTGGTTTTTACATACAGTTGAGACTAAGAGAGTTGCGTCATCTGCTAGGTACCATTGCCTGTATCCGTGGTTACTGCATACAGTTGAGACAGAGAGAGTTGTGTCAGCTGCTGGGTACCATTGCCTTTATCCGTGGTTAGTGGCTATAGTGGCTATTGCCCTCCGACGGATTCCGTATGTTGTGTTCTGCATTAGAATAGAGGCCACTCAAGTGTTAGAGTGAAAACACTGCGACGCAAAACGTGAAGGTTCAACGGCGAAAATGCCGAAAATCTTTGTTGGGTACGATCTTGAGCCATCCGGTAACTTCCCATTCTCATAACCAATCTCTCTAGGATCCATCTTAATGTTTTCTGTTTATGTCCTTCACTTTTCTTCCAAATGGATATTCCTTTCGGGAGGTGTAATCACTCTAATTCTGTGTACCTTGTCGTAACCAGATTCCCAGCCAGTTGTAGTCTCCTAGATTTCACTATCCTAACAGTACAAGATTGTCTGCATAAGCCACAAGTTTCTGCATTATGTAGAGTTCTGAACTGGTTATGCATTTTATCCTTCAGTTTTGAATATCAGAATACACAGTATAATTGTGCCATTTGTTTTGAAAGGAAATGAAATCTGATGTCTTACTTTCAGGGATGAATATGAACTGAAAGCGTCCGAAAATATAGTGCTCAGGGTAATTATGGACATACTTATAAGAAGGGGGATTATGTTGGGCCTTCTCCTGATTATTTTTTGGTGACAAATTATGCCCAAAGAAATTAACGCAGTAAGCTTGTATGCATATTTATTATTACAAAACCGTAAAGTTTCATATTTTGGACTCTATCCATCGTCTGGTATATATGACGAAAAAACCACAGCGTTTCGGAGACTGGATCTGTCTCCGTCCTCAGGTGGATGAGGCAAGATAGAGCTAATCAGTTTGGCCCATTAGAAAGAGTTAGTCCAGAGATTGAGACTACCTCTTTCTAATGGACCCAACTGAGTAGGTCTATCTTGCCTCATCCACCTGAGGATGGAGACAGTGCCCATTCTCCGAAACGTTGTGGCTTTTTGTCATATATACAAGACGATGGATAGAGTCCAAAATAAGAAACCTTACAGTTCTGTACAGCATACACCACCGTCAGAATCCTTTCAAGTCTACATTTATTATTAGTATTGTCTTGGTGTAGCTTCGGGTAATTCACAAGCTGATCGTCGGTCATTATCTATTGTGGTCTGTATGTACTCCACTAGCTGATTCTGTTGCAAGGCGTCAAACTTCCTGCTCTGTGAGCATGATAGGAACAAGGGGTCTGATCTCGCTTGCTGTACGAATGTTTTCTGATTTGCTTCGCGATTTGAAATGCATTAAGACAGGCCGATCCGTTAGCCAAAGTTTCGTACCTCGTGCAATAAAGATTTGTTACTTCAAAGTGAATTCTAACCTGGAACAAGTCGGGACATTAAATCAACAAAAGGAACTTAAGGATCCGCTTGTGTTTCACTCCCTCCAATATATTAATTAACTCCAGGAAGTAGAGTTATCCTTGAGGAGCTAGCATTCATTCAACATGTGAATAATTCCTGCTTTTGTGCCACCAAAAAGTTCATTACCGTACCACTGGTCCCTGCTCTAAGCCAAAGGAATCCAGCAAACATGACCCCATTACATTTCTATAACATTCATATTAATTTTGTGACACGATCTTATTGTCCGTTGCGCAGTAACGGGTGGGGAAACGACTATTGTGGCAACGGATGCGCAAGCAATAATAGGAGAACTGTTGAAAGAGATGTTTTCTTTGTTGATCGCCCGAGTTCATGTAGCGAAAATGAACGAGATAAGATAAGGGAAGCCAGACATAGAAAGTATAAGACTCTAAACTTGGCGGCGGTCAAGCTTACGACCGTTCAAGTGACTAAGCTGCCGTTGTAGCATAAGATAAGTAAGATAGGCATGATCTGCTTTGTAAAGGATATATTGACAGAGGATTTTATATAGTGCAGAAACAATAATTTTCAATAACATGCTATACGTGCCATACGTACACTTGACAAAGGCGAAGCCTATTCATAAGAGAGAAACCCATTCTCTCGTGAGAGATGACGTTACATAAGGATTATGACCGCAAGGGTTCAGTTGTAAAAAAGAAAAATTCTCTGGTCGTGAACCTGAAGGGACTTGGCGCCAAGACGAACTGATTGGGGATGAATCGCCAGTCGTAAAGCAACTTTGACTCTGACTTTGACTCTCGCCAGTCGTAAAGTAAGTCTGATTGTCGTCAGAGAGGAGGTTATACAAGGACTATGACGGTAAGGGTTCAGTTGTAAAACAAGAAATGCTCTGGTCAGAAGCCTCAAGAGGATTGGCGCCAAGAGGAACTGATTGGCGGTAAACCGCCAGTTGTGAAGTAACTCTGACCCTGATTCAAGTCATTTGAGAGTCGACGGTTGAGCTATTTAGTTGTGAGAGGGTCGCCGGTTGGCTAAGGGCGTAATCAGAGGACATCAGTGGGATCCACTACCAGGCAAAGACCAGTTTATCTGTACAATAAATCCAATTAACAATAAAAACCACATGTCTAGTCACTATCGCGTGACAATATTAGCCTACATTCTTAAGTACTTTAGGTCTTCCATGTAGTCTCTTCCTTTCAGGTTTTTGATCAAAAATTTCTGTGCATTTGACATCCCTCCCTTATGCTACATGCTCCTCTTACCCCCTCGATTTCATGACGCCTAAGATACGAATATTTAGAGGACAATTTAAAGCATGACTGTTCTCATTATGCAGTTTTGCCTCTCTTCATTTTAATGCCTTCAGCTTAGGTTCATGCTCCTAAGCAGCCTGTTCTCAAACACCTTCAATTTAAGTTCTCCCTTAGTGTGAAAGGCCATGTTCCACATCCATACAAATTATATAACTGAACCCGAAAATTACGTAATTTTGGAAACCTACCTTCAAACACCTTAAATATATATGATATTTATTGTGTTCCTGTCAACACAACACAGTATCCACCAGGTGCAGTTCACTGCCTAGAACGACATGCTTCGGCACACGTGTGCCATCTTAAGGCCCGATTACAAACAGAATTCGGCTTACAAGTAGGAACAGCACCTTGTGCCATACAGGCTTTCATGTATAAAAATGTCCCACGTTTTCGTAAATAATTAAATAACTGAAACTAGTTTAGGGATGAAGAAAGCAGTTTTCTGGGATTTGGCACCGTGTATATGTGGTGTTAACCGACGTTTCGGAGGAACGTATCGCCTCCATCTTCAGAGTAGAAGGAAAAATATATAAGAAATCCGCAAGAGAAGAGACTGTAAGACTGATTTTACCGGTTCTCACGGTCTCTTCGCTTGCGGATTTCTTATTTTTCCTTCTACCCTGAAGATAGAGGCGATACGTTCCTCCGAAACGTCGGTTAACACCACATATATACGGTACCAAATCCCAGAAGACTGCTTTCTTCATAGTCACTGCCGTAAAAGCCTCAAATCTTACATAGTTTAGGGATGTTTAGAGGAAAACCACAATTCATTCTATAGCTTGGCTTACAGATACGCATAACCTAACAGCAACATTACACCGTCACGAAGGAAAGACCGCCATTTTAGAACATGGAAACGCAAGAACATACACGTAGTTACATTTGGACGCCACTGTAGTATAGAGACATTAAGAGAGACCAGAAATCTACCTCAGATTAACTAGGCGCCATTCTTTTTGTGTCACAGTAATGCAGACTCCATGCTTCATGTAGTTCTCTTGTAGGTGGTGGAAAATTTGCGGTTATTTGCACGCCGAGCTGGCGGTTTGTTACGCTTGGGAGGAAACGGGATGGTGTCGTTAAAGGGTAAAATGTTATTGGCACACATAGTGACGCCATCTGCACCTCCTTCCTGCCTGCTGTGGTGTCTGTGATAATATCAGATACTCGAATAATGTAATAAAAACATCTTTATGGGGCTTGTTTCACTAAAACAAAAATTTCTGGTGTATCCGAGTCAGTACCATGGGATGTTAACGTAAAATATGTGTTACGTTTTTTTAATAATATTTCAAAATCCTTTCTGAACCTTCATTAGTAAAGTATTCGCAATTTATTTCTTACGAAAAACACTTATACCGTCAATAACTCCATACATTTGGGATTATAATTTTTTAAATAAACTTTATAGGTGCCCAGAGTTTTTGCTACAGATCCAGAGGTCCGGGTT
Source organism: Cryptotermes secundus (assembly GCF_002891405.2). Taxonomy (NCBI): domain Eukaryota; kingdom Metazoa; phylum Arthropoda; class Insecta; order Blattodea; family Kalotermitidae; genus Cryptotermes; species Cryptotermes secundus. Next base: position 258,621 of record NW_019739956.1, read on the forward strand.
CGATTCCCATAGCTACCAGACTTTCTGAGAAATATTGCGTCTGGAGCGAGGTTCACTCAGCCTCGTGAGGATAATTAAGGAGCTATTTCAGGGAAAAAGCAGCTCTTGTCTAGAAAAACGAGATTAACGGCCGTGGGAATTCGTTGCACTGACCACGCGACATCCTTTATCCGGTAAATTTGGCACTAACTTCGCCGACAAGCGGCGGTCTCTCGGTCGGTATAGTTCGCTCGCGGACTAAAATCACGGAGTTTGTTTGTTTCATAGGTCGCTGTTACTACTGTCTGTGCATGGCAGCTCTATTTTCGAAACTGCCAGGTGAAGAATTCAAGATGTAACTGATTCCACTGTTTTAACGGGGAAAGAAATGAAAGGGATAAAGGAAAGAGAACGGGGACGAAGGATGTGTACGAAAGAAACGATTCCCTTTTGAAATTTAAGAAACTTTTGCTCCTGCGCTAGTGGAAATGTTTACACACAGGACAAGTCAAATAATAGAATGTAAGAAATAACGTGATGAAGAGAAGGTTTGAGACACGAAGCCTTTCACCCAGAGCTCTTAGAATAGATGAACACACGAGAGGTGTGAAGTAGGTGGCTATGTAGCTCGAAAGAGAAATGGAAAACTTGTACGTGAGAAAGTGGGAGGCGGAAAATGAAGACACTCGAAAGGACAGTGCAAAGAAAGGCGTGAATCCTCTTTACCAGATTTTGGGAAAAGCCGAAATCATGTTTAACCACTCATTTAAAATCACGCCATGGGGTGTCCCAATTTTAGTGTCATAGTATAATCAATCATTTGATCTACCACATTTTCCCACCAATACATGGGACATATGTGTGTCTTCAGAATACAAAAAGGAACTCTCTTTTCTCCTTGCTTCCTTAGTAATGTCCTAAGAGATTGAATTTTCGAGATTCAAGTTTGCTTACAAGTAAACTAACGTCATCGAGCGTCAAAAACACGAATTACTTTCATGTGACAGCAGAACAGAGAGAAATTAATTTACCATAAATATATATTCTATTTATATGAAGCGAAGGACAGTTTGGGCGTGACACTTGTCTTCTTATGAACCCCTCCGCCGGGAGTGAGTGGCCAGACTTACAGGAAACCCATGAGGAAACCAATTTAAATGGATCAGCATTCCCATGCCATTTCTGTGAAAACATAACTTTTCGGCTTGTTCTTACTTTTGTTCTTGTTCCTACGTGATGTGAAATACTGTATACTACGTTCTGTTTCGGACTTTATCTGAATCTTGATGTTATTAGACTCTTGGATGACATATAAAAAGAATAGAGCTACCACATAGAAGATGAAAAGAAACAAAAACCTATATTTTACGCATGGTAAGCTTACGTGCCACGAATTCGCTATTCCTTGTCGTGTCTCTTCAGCGGGCCTCTTGTTCTGGTCGAAAAGAACATTTGCTTGTATCTAAATTAAAAGGAACTGGGTAAGGTTTATTTTGGCTCCACAATTAAAATGGAAATGTAAAAACGTTATTTTTGAAGTGAACCTTTAAGTCAGATGGTTATAGTTTCTTTAACGTAGTTGTGGATATCAGTTTCCTTTGATTTAATTTTGCTGAGATATTAAAACTATGAATAAAGCAGTTTTCTGGGATTTGGCACCGTGTATATGTGGTGTTAACCNGTATATTAAAACTAGTTTCTATATTCTCAAAACACAATGATGATTCATATTAACAAAACTGAAGCATACTGAATGAGTTAAATGTAAATTATTGTCACGTGTATGCGCGACGAAAATAACGGGTTCTAGTTCGGATTGGCTTTATTGGCACTTCGGTTATAAGTTCTCTTAATCACATTCAGTACAGCCGTATCTCCGATTTACTCACTTCATAATTCATTGTTACACACACCAGCCCTTTCCGGATAATGCAATTACAAAACAGAACTATAACAGTATAACTGAATCACACACTCCGAGTATTACATACGAATGAAGTCTTCTAATCACACGTTAAGCCTTCACAGTCTTCTACTAACTTCCCGTGGCTGTCTCCTATCGAGACCTCAACTGAACTCAAGTCATAGTCAAAGTCAAGGTCACATTGCGCCTGACGGTCGGTCAGTCAGTCAGTCTTCGTGTCGAGCCAAATCTGGAGCTTATGACCAGATATTTATTACTTCTTAACAGTTTCGGTCTTGTTTGAACGGGGCCCCCTCTCTGACGAGAGGACGGGTCTCATTTTATCAGAGAAATTATCTGCAGCAATATGTAACCTCTTGAGGGCGCGGCCCTCGGGTGCCGCACGAGGAATCCCACCTGAGGTGGGCCGGTCTGAATATACTGAATAAAAACCAACGGACCAACAAGGGGGCCAGTTCCTGGGGGCATTATAATACTTGGACCCCTCTCTTCGGGGGACATAAATATGGAGGGAGGACTGACTGGGCCTCAACTGAACTGCTGGCGTTATTCTCATTATTTAGCCTCCGCACCGACCACGCACAGAAAACCCAGTTCTATTGTTGTAGAGGAGTGATTACAGAGACGTTGCTTTGCAACCGTTGCGACACCTACCCCATATAAAGCCAGTCACATGATAGCCATCGCTCCAGCCTATCGGTGAGCTGACTGTTGCCTAGCAACGAATTAGAAACATCCATCTTATTGTTGAGTGCGCTAACGAGACCAAAAGTTGTATAAAGTAATGAATGATTTTAAGAAGGATTATCAACCTTATGCTGCTAAAGGACAAGAATGGTGATATACCTTCGGATTCCTACAATGTTCTTAACAGGTGGAAGAGATAATTTCTTCTGCAATTTATTGACATATGCGGCCGACCCTAGTCACAATGAGGCTAAGTTTTTTGTTCAGAAGTTCAGAAGGTATAAATTTCCAGGTGCTTATCAAATCCGAGTAGTAGAATTTATTCAAGTAGAAGGCGTAAATTTACTTTCTGAGAACAATAAAATCATTAATTCTGTCTGGAATAAGGAACAATTGCCTGAGCAGTGGAAGAAGTCTATTATTTTATATATGTGAAGGAAAGACAGACTGACTGAAGTAATTACCGAAAAATATCACTGTTATCAACTTTATAAAAATTGTAGCCAATATGCTTCTCTCAAGTTTAACTGCATATATAAACAAAGTTATTGGGAATCATTAGTGTGGGTTTCGTCTAAGTGGTCAAGTAGCGGTCAGATATTTTGCATCAATCAGATGGTGGTGAGGAAATGGGAGTAAAATGGCAGAGTACTTAGCTGCTTTTTTCTTTCTTTCTTTTTTTTCCCTTGGCACTACAGCCCCAGTGGGCCTAAGCCTACCTCCATGAACTTCTCCGTTCACTTCGGTTTTTCTAGATCTTACACATACGGTAGGACTCCTTGGGCGGGTGAACAGCTCGTTGCAAGGCCTCTACCTGTACACAAACTAAACATCCATGTCCTGAGTGGGAGTCGAAGCCACGATCCCGGTTTCCAAGCGAGCTAAGACGGTACATGCCTTAGACCGCTCGGCTACCGTGACCGGCACTTCAGCTGCTTAGAGACTTCAAAAAAGGTTGTGATTCCATGGCGGGGGGAGGCATTATTGTACAATGTTCCCATTGAGCTTGATATACTCATGAACCTAGTTAGGACAATTTAAATACAATGTTATTATAAATGATTCATTCCATTGCAAAACACTATATTGGTCTCCACGTGCTTTTCCGTTTACTCACACAAGCAGTATCCTTAAATTGCCGATACCGCCGCAGGATGTTCTGTTTGCATGTGGTTCTTTTCTGTGCTCTGCTCTGAATGCATGCTGCACTGCAGTAACAGGCTAGCATCTCGCATATTCCAACACACAGAAACTCTTTTCCAGCTTCGTCGCCATTTTGTGAGGCACTGCACTCATGCTGCCAACTGGTGTATCACGATGCAAACTTGGTGAGTTTGTGGTTCTTTTCATGTATCAATCATGTTTGTATGTGTAATTAGTTTGGAAAATATAGTGTTTTGAAATGAAATATGTAATAATCCTGTATGTTTAAATAAATCCTGTAAGAAAGCCCGCATAAGTAAACATTTGTCAGAGACGTTTCCGATTTAAAATGGTTTAAAACCAGGAGCTGCTTTATCGCTGGTACTTTTAACTTTGCTTAGCATACGCCAGTAGGACAGTCCAAGAAAACCATAATTGACTGGTCTTTAACGGAAACATGTCAATAGCATACTCGGTGAAGACATAAATAACATATGGAGAAACAGGAAGTTTATTAGATGTCAGTAAAGCGGTTGGAGTCGAAGTGCAAAAAAGAAAAGGTAAAATTGTCCCTGTGCTTAAATAGTTAAGCAGTACGCCATGAAGATGTAGGGGAGCAGTGGAGAGAAAATAAAGTTTTCGCTCATGTCTCGCCAACAGTATTGTCAACTTTAAGGGGCTGGCGTGTCTAGTAATTGTGGGTTTCAGATTTGATGATTGGGTTTATTGAACACTTGTTCACAATTACAATCAATTTTAACTCTATCGCTAGTTTCTACAGTTCACTAGTACATGCTCCATTCTCGTCCTTGTACTCTCAGCTACTCCTAGCTTCTGAATTCGCTTCTTATATAAACAGCCTTATATAAACTCCATACTGTTGTCACGCGCTCTAGCGGGAAGGTGTTTACCGGGCCGTTTCCTAACAATTGATGTCTGTTTCATTGTCACGCGCTTAAGTGGGAAGGCGTTTATGAAGCTGTTGCCTAGCAGTTGGTATCCACGTTACAACAGTGAAGCCAAAGTCATGATAGACAACAGATATATTGAAATCGCTGCAAATTCCAAATATGTGGGGAAAATACCAACGGTTCAATATTACTGTCTTGAAAAACTTAAGAATAAATAAATTATTGGAATATTTACCACCATTGGGTTAAGAAACTTATGTCGGACTCCTATCTAGAATCGTAAAGATTAAAATTACAAATTTGTAATTCAGTGTGTAGTATTGGAAGGGTGTGGGATTTGGTGCTAGCTGATGGGAGTGTTTTTGGAATCAAAGAACTGAGAAGAACATTTGAACCAAAGAGGGATGAAATAATTAAGAGCCTTGAGAATACATACCGAAGAGCTTAATAATTTGTACATACTGCATAATATTATTAGGATGGTAAAATTTAGGGTAGAATAGGAAGGATGTATTACTTACTCATAGATCTGAGCCCTTCTTGGGAAGCCTCCAAATCTGCAGCTACTCAAGAACTTACCTGCATGTTATTGAACCCGAAAGTTCATTGCCATGTTCACAAGAGACCTCCACTGGCCCCTATCCTGAGGCAGATCAATTCAATTCATACCATCCCATCCTGTCTCTCTAAGATTCATTTTAATGTTGTCCNGTGGGTCTGAAACTTGGTGTCAGACATTAAGGGAGGAACACAGAGTGAGGGTGTTTGAAAACATGGTGTTGAGGAGAATATTCGGACCGAAAGGGATTGAAATGATAAGAGACTGGAGAAAACTGCATAATGAGGAGCTTCATAACTTGTACTCTTCTCCAAGTATAACTAGAATGATCAAGTCAAGGAGGATGAGGTGGGCAGGTCATGTAGCACGAATAGGGGAAACGAGGAATGCGTAGAATATATTGGTGGGAAATCCAGAAGGAAAGAGACCACTGGGAAGACGAAGGCGTAGGTGGGTGGACAATATTAAAATGGATCTTAGAGCGATAGAATGGGATAGTATGGACTGGACTGATCTGGCTTAGGTTTGGGACCAGTGGAAGTCTCTAGTGAACACGCTAATGACCCTTCGGGTTCACATAAAATGCTGGGTTTTTCTTGAGTAGCTGCAGAATTGGCGGCTCCTCCAGAAGGCTCAGCTCCATGAGTAAGTAAGTAAGTAAATGTATAGTACATATTAAAGAAAGAGAGAACATGAGTGTGAACAAGGTTTTTATAGAAGAACATGAAAGAAGATACTACTAGGGAGACTTAGACTTAATCTCAAATATAATATTAAAACGGATCCTAGAGAAATGGGATGCGATGTGTACTGGTTTTGTCTAGCTCAGTACAGGGTTCGGTAACGTACTCTTGCGAACACGGTAATAATATTTTGGGTTCCATTAAGAGAAGGGAATTTCTGGTGAATCAGGATAGAAAGTGCAAACAGTTTTCACCTTATGTCACCTTTCTTTATATGCGTATCTGTAAGCCAATTAACAGGATATATAAAGAATCAAGTGTTCGTACGTGGAGATGAATTTGTCTTTCTTGCTGGCAGAAATGCCAATATGTTCCCATGACGCACTGCAAGTCTTCTATTTGATATGCCTTTTTTTAGGTGTATTGTATCTCTGATTTTGCTAACTGAACAGCGAGAAAGCAGTTGCTCTTTAATGATGATAATGATGATTTGTTAGAAGATAGCACAGAAGATTAAATGAAAAATACAATCCCGAAAATCTTGGTATGCAAATAAACATGGGGGTATAATTTTGTAATCGTAACCGAGATCAGTGGTATATATTATGCTAATGTATCCTCTCAAACAGTGCTGAAATTCAGGTGCTTCATTAGACAGGAAAGAAAAGAAACTCCGATAGAATTCATAGGCCTATTTCGCATTTACTTTTTCTACAATCTTCTCTATCGGCCCTGATGATGGAGATGAAAGACATCTCCGAAACATTGGTTTTTAACTGAACATTGACGCTGCTGATCGCCCTAGAAGATTTTAGCATATTTCTTAGCCGTGAAAGCTTAAAGTGTTACACTGTATTCTTGGTCTCTCTTACATTTGGTGTCTAGTGAATTATTTGATTTGACCATCTGTGTTTACTCACCCTTTCTATCTACCCATTTTTTTTTTAATTCGCTTAGTGGAGGGTGGAGTCCAGCTGGGTCCACTCGGCACGGCGACCACTGATCGGCCTATTGTACTTGCCCCGTGTGATTATGATGATGGAGAATTTGGTGGAATGAAGATTGGTAGGGGAAACCGAAGTACTCGGAGAAAACCTACCCCAGCACCACTTTGTCCACCACAAATCCCACTTGAGATGACCCGGGATCTAACCCGGGCCGCCGCGGTGGGAAACCAGAGACTAACCGCTTGAGCTATGGCGCGGCCTTCTGTCTACCCATACTGCCACTGAATAATCCTGTCATCCTATGTATTCCCAATCATCCTCTCTTTATTCAAATCCCGTTCCTGTGTCCTGTAACATTCACATGTCACATACCCGCTGATTCCTCTGGGGAGTGTAAGCAAAGTCAAAGCAGCACGCGCTCTGAAGGTGTGTAAGGTGCGTAGAAATAACATCTCACATATTCCGAATCTCGGCTTCCAGACGAAGAAGAGGGCTCGGCTTCCCGCTTTGGATGGTTTATTCCCGGTTACAGGTTATTTTGTAGTGTGGAGTGGTCAGTCAGTCAGTCTGGAGACTGTGATGAACAAAATATAGCTGACTGATGCCCAGTAAACTTACGGACTGAGTAATCTCAGTTGGAGTTAACAGCGAAAGACGAAGGAATGCTCTGTAGGAGGCCTGGAGGGAATGTTTTGGCTGCTATTTCAGTGTGCATTGATTTAAGTAACTGATGTAATGACGTAAGTGTTTTCCTGCATTACTAATACACACACATTCATTGGCTCAATGGCTCCACAGTCTCTGTTGGGCCTTGGTCTCTTCTTCAGTTTCGTGATCTATCCACAGGCGGTAGGACTCATTGGGCGAGTAATCAGCTCGTCGCAAGGCCGCTACCTAAACACAGTGCAACACAGTCATAGAAAAAACGCACACAGACATTCGTGTTTTGAGTGGGATTCGAACCCACGATCCCTGCATTGTGACAAGCGAAGAAATTTCATGCTTTAGACTTCGCGGTCACTATGATCGGTAACGATACACAAATGTTTCTTGAAATAACGTTTAATTATGAAGTTATTAATTAATCTAAGTGATGAAAAGTGGTTTAGTTTCTAAATTAAAGCTTTGTACATCAATTTTTATCGTAATGTAAGTTAATTAATTTAAACCCTATTTAATTATTAAATGTTGAATTTTCAGAAATGTACAGTGAGGGGCATTATAAAAATAAATTATTATACAAAATTTGAATATTTAATAGCCCTTTTGTGACAGATTAAACTTTATATTCCGTTACTGTGCGTTCAACCAGACGTGCTAATTTTTACATGTCTCTCAGTGTACAAACCTGTTACAGATATCCTCAGAAGTTGTTAGTATGTTATCTCATAGACTTAAAAATGTAATAAATTAAAAACGCGTAGCAATAGCAAAGGACCGCCTCTGTGGTCTAGTGGTCAGAGTTCCTTGCAACAGATCCAGAGGTCCGGGTTCGATTTCCGGGGCTACCAAATTTTTTGAGAAGTAGTGGGTCCGGAACGGGGTCCACTAAACCTCGTGAGGAAATTTGAGGAGATATTTCAAGGAAATAGCGGCTCCAGTCTAGAAAACCGAGATTAACGGCCCTGGGGATTCGCTGCGCGAATCAACCTCTATCCGCTAAAGTTGACACTATCTTCTTCGACAAGTGGCGGTCGCTCGGTCGGTATAGTTCGCTTGCGGACTAAAACAACGGGAGTTTGTTTGTTAACAATAGCAAACCAGTGGAGATATGTCAATTATATTTTCAACCATTAGGCAAGCGATAAATGTGAAGTGGAATTTTAGGTATAATAAAATAACTCGGTCCTACGAATATTCTACGAATATTAATCACAATGTGAATGTACTAAATAGAAATAACCATTTTTTCCCATGTGCCTTATCCTGAAGAATAAAATAAGACAATGTACAAATCTTGTAATACAGACATTCACTTTCATACGATCTTGGTTGTGTGCAAGTCGATATTGCATCGCTCTAAACTGCATTGTCTGTATCAAGTTATCTTTCGAGCCATCTGTGCTTCCGTTCTGTTCTCTCTGCGGGACGTCTGAAGCGAATCAGTCTGCGAGGCGACAAAGCTAGGGCAATCTGGGTCACGTCTATAAAGTCAGCCGCCTATATCGGGCACATGAGGCAATTAACAAGACACCACAGAAGGGCTGGCTTAGTCTCACTGTATGTGTATATTGACACACACACACATATCTATGTATAACAGTGTCTGGTTACTAACGAGCCGCATTACGATGAGGAATATGCAATGTTACTCGCAATTAGTTAATATTTGGGATGATGTACTGGACTATGTTGCGTCCGATCCTCTGACTACTGTACTTATTACTGCGCAGTGCTGTGGTATAGTTGGGAACATTTTGAGTTTGGTAGTAATTACAGAGACTTACACCGGGACAATTCCTTTTTCTAGGCAATACTTTGAAGGTAAAGTTAACAGCACGGAATTAAAAATACTGTGTCATGTAGACCCGTTGCTAGGCAGCGACCGGAAAATAAGCAGCTACAGAATAGCCGTTGCTAAACAATGGTTCTGTAAACAGCGGTCTTTGCTAGGCAGCAATCACCTGGGCGTTCCAACAGACGCGAACACAACAGAAGAACGGCGTTTTCTGCGCGGATCATGCCGAGATGTAAACAGGACAAGTCGAGTTCAGTAAGTCAGTTGAGTGGAGTGAGTTGGTTGGTGAGTGAGTTAGTCAGATAACCCGCTGGGGTTCGGTCGTTATGAGCTGGTAGCTGTGGCCGGGAACATTTCGGCAACTTAGAGGAAGGGGAACGTCCACCGCTGGAAACCGTTACCGAGGTACGGCTAGGGAAGTGCTCCGTTTACAGTGACCTTTGGAGTCTATAACCCAGTGAGACTGTCGTATTTATTTGTAGTGACGTTCTGTAAGTGTTCAATAAATTCGATTACCAATCCGAACACCATCTAGTCACACTCATTCACGTGACAATAAGTTGCTTTTCTGAGAAATTAGTATTACACTTCAATAAGTAAAGAAGCAGCTGTTTCATATGAAAATAAAACTGAAACTAATTTGCGAGTGTCTAATTTGTGTTTTCTTTTCCTTGGCACTACAGCCCCAGTGGGCCTAGGCCTACCTCCATGAACTTCTCCGTTCACTCGGTTTTTCTAGACCTTACACATTCGGTAGGACTCCTTGGGCGGGTCATCAGCTCGTCGCAAGGCCTCTACCTGTACACAAACACAGAAAAACGCACACACAAACTAGACATTCATGCCCTGAGTGGGATTCGAACCCACGATCCCCGGTTTACAAGCGAGCGAAGACAGTACATGCCTTAGACCGCTCAGCTACCGTGTCCGGCACATATTTATTTACCATCGCATTAGACAGACATACATGTCATTTGAGAGTAACTGCGTTCTTAAATTAACAGCAATGATATATATAATACTGAAGAAAGGGTTGCTACGGGAAACGCTCAAATGATACTTTGTGTTCACCCACTTCGACGTAACAATTTCTACCAGAAAAACGCTCTGGCACTCTGTGTTTGCTTCTTGTTTCGTATGAAGGTGCGGATCAAATTACGCATTTAGCGTAGTGTAAAAATCCCAGTAAAGCACAAAATTAAGAAGATGTTGCATTATTAATGGATTTGCTTGTCGTACTAGCGTATTGACTCCACGATTTTACGATAGTAACATGGACATATATTGGAAGGGCGTCGTGTAGTGCTGTACAGGGAATCCTACCTAAGCATTTACGTGCTTCAAGCATTTTTCGAATAAATAATTATTCGGGATATCGGTCTTCATGAACTCTGTGACCTGTACTCCGTAAGCGAACTATACCGACCGAGCGACCGCCTCTTGTCTGCGAAGTTAGTGTCAAATTTGCGGACAGAGGGTGTCACGTGGTCAGCGCAACGAATCCAACGGCCGTTAATTTCAGTTTTCTAGACCGGAGCCTCTATTTCCTTCAAATAGCTCCTCAATTATCCTCACGAGGCTGAGTAGACCTCGTTCCAGACCCACTACTATTAGAAAATCTGGTAGCGCCGGAAATCGAACCTGGGACCTCTGGATCTATAGCCAGAAATTCTGAACACTAGACCACAGAGGCATTGGCCTTCATGAAACATGAGAAATACTAAGATGAAGTTGAGTTGTTAAATTCAGGATTATTAGCTTGTGTACTGAATAGCGGAGCAGTTGGGCCAAATTCTATGACTCTATGTGAAACCTATCAATGGATTATCTCCAACCGGAATGGCAACTGACATCTCCAGCAATGACGGCTTAACAAGAGTTAGTAACATATCACGTGATATCTTCAGTCGTGACTGCTTAACAAAAAACCAAATGGCAACTGACAAAAACGTCTTCTGATATTGTAGTTTCGCAAGACACCCAATGGCAACGCACAAAATGGTATCTCCACTCACGGCAGCTTGGCAGTAAATGCAGTGTTAGCGCAGGAAGTGACATCGCCAATCACAGAAGCTGCATTCCAGAGCAGTTCAAATATTTCGATGCGCTCTTGAACAGTTAAATTAATGTAGTCTTGAATATTATACTGCTCAGTACGCAGAACTCCGAGAAGTTCCTAACTTAGTATTTAACCTTTCCATTGCAATATCTATAAGATCTAAACATTTATTTTTTATTATTATTATCATCATCATCTCTTGTCACAGGTTTATTTCCTGGGATTACTTTTCTTGAACCAGTGATGCACCTCACCACTCAGGCTTCAAGCTTCGCACTGTAGCACTTTCCGTAGTATGTGTGATGTTCCCAGGATAGCTGTTTTTTGCAGTGAATCTATGGAGTGCTTACCAGGAATCAGTTCCAAATATTTTCTCAACCCTCTCGTAACTGTACCCGTGGCTCCAATAATTACTGGTATCACAAAACATTTCATGTTCCACATTCGCTGAATTTCAATGCTTAAATTTTTATATTTTAACTTCTTCTCTGCTTCTTTTTGTACTACATTCCTGTCTGATGGTACTGATACATCTATAAGTATGCAAGTTTTCTTTTGCTTGTTTTTAATTATTATGTCTGGCCTGTTTGCCAGAACCTCTCTGTCTGTTTGTACGCCTTGGTTCCATAACACGGTTATATCCTCATGTTCACATACTGACTTAGGCACGTGTGAGTACCAGTTGTCTGGTACTTCAATTCCAAATTCTTTACATATTGAGTAATGTAAATGCATGCAAACTTTATCATGCTTTACTATATATTCGTTCTTCGCCAAAACGGGACATCCTGATGTTAAATGGTCTATAGTTTCTTCGTATTCTTTACACAGTCGACATTTACTTCCGATCTCTTCTTTCAATATTTTTCTCTTAAAATAGTTTGTACTGATTGCTTGGTCCTGAGCTGCTACGATTGGGTTATTATTATTATTATTATTATTATTATGCTTCTTTACAATCTACATCATTACAGAGTATTAAGTAAATGTGTTGTAGGTGGTTAGCTTGCAAGGGAAACATCCAGTAATGAAACCTAAATAAGAGCTGAGTTTGTGACGACTGCACATCAGCACAAATATTATGTTTCTGGACATTATCCATCGTCTTGTCTTCATCTAAAAACCATCTTTTTTATTTTTCAAAACAACGTTTCGGAGACATGATTTTGGCTCCGCCTTCAGGTAAAACCTACTTTTTGTGTTTTTATTTACGTATGTACCCCATCTTGGAGCTGGCACATGTCCGGAGATAGGGAATAGCTCTATCGACTAGGCCCAACTGAGTAGGTTTTGCCTGAAGACGGAAGCAGAATCCAGTCTCCGAAACGATGTGTTTTGAAAAATAAAGAGGACGGATTTAGATAAAGACAAGACCATGGATAATGCCCAAAAATATAATATTTTTACCAATATCTCTATATTTACTACCATAAGGACGTAACAATAAATAGGCGTGTCCAATGCCGTATTATTTATTAGTTTTCAGTTTATTAATCAATGTCTTAAGTAGTTTAGATTACATAACTTCATTGGCAGGACGATTAGTAAACACACAGTTGTGTGGGAGGCAGTGTTCCTGGAGAGTTTTAAGCGGTATCTAGGCATATACTTGAAGGGATTGAGTGAATCCATGAAAAGCCCCAGTCAAGGAGTCGGTGTTTTGGCCGAGACTTGTAACCGGGTCCTCCCAGATACGAGTATAAATCAGGAGTACCATCCTCTCGCTCACTCTATCCTTGACTTGTATCAAAAACTGACGATTATTTCTTTATGCACAAAGACACTCCTACGAATTACAAGTTTTGCAATTGAGTAGAATTTTCTTGAAAATCTTAATTCACTCAGTCACTACCTCCGTGACTCATTAACTCACCCGCTCCCTCATTAATTACTTACCCGTTTACTCACCATGTTACTCAGAGACCCAAGTCTTCATTAAATCACGCACTCACTGACTTTAACTCAACCACGCATTACCTCACTTTAGCCCTCATTAACCCACCCAATTACGTCCTCATGAACTCACTCACTGTTTAACCCGTCAAGTCACTTCCTCACTCATTCACTCTCTCACTTAGCATCCTCACATACACTCACCTCATTTCCTCCCCCCCCCCACACGTAAGCATCTAAATCCCTCACTTATTTATTCACTCATTCTCTCATTTCTCTCGCTCTTAATCTCTCAGTCTTTCTTTCATTCTCATTCGTTCAGTTCCTCGTAGTTGTTCAGCGTCTGAAGAATTTCCTTGTAACCCAAAGGATCATCAGCAGGTGTACCAAATTCCGACACTGAACCTTATCCAGATCTTCAGTAAGGTCCACGTTCATATCCTCCTCCCATCTAAGATGAGCCAAGATGTCTCAGTGAGTAAAGCGACTGGCTACGGATGGGTGTCCGCGGTTCAACTCGCAAAGGGGGCGGAGGGAAGGTCTCACAGAATCCATTCAACTCCGATCCACACCCTTCCTTCCGTGATCAAGTGTCCGGAGGCTGACGACTCAACTCATCTAATGCATCGACCTTTACACACAAAAGGAAATACAGTGCGTTCAGTTAAGGAGGAAACTTCGCAACAACGCTGACCCAGCCGAACATTCCTCACAGATTGCTGCTGTAACTGCTGATAGCAGAATGAGTCATTAGCGCTGAAAAACGAGCGCCGTTATAGCTACAGTTACAGCAACAATCTGTGGGGAATGTTGGGCCCGGTGAACGGTGTTGCGAAGTTTCCCCCTTGATTGAACGCCCTGTATATTTTGTTCGTCCAATCTTAAATACGTTTCCTAATGATTGCTTCCTTCAGAATATAAAAAAGGCTTAAGCCTTGAAGTGTCTCATGGTGTTATGTGCTGCATCACTCTCACTATCAGTGTTATTGTAAGGTTGCAAGTCGTGCAGTTTTTCGTCGTGTAATTTTATCCCTCAAGACAATTATTTTGGACGTTGGGCCGATTTATCACACAAGTACTTGATAACAGGGCCTTCAATTTGAAGAAATTATTTTTAAGCAGGTTAATTTGTATGTCTTATCAAATATTTCTGCTTTTTATATGAAGGCTCGGGAATATCTTTACGCGAGTCGTCAACCGGAATGTCTAAGAGACTTAACTCTTGAAAATGTATGAGAGTATCACTGTCCGTATCGGTAATGGCTTTGTGAAATCAGTTGGAAGATTATTTAACTGTTGAGGGGTTTATTTGACGACATATTATGACATTTATTGACTAATACCAAGGTATAGGCCGCGCCATAGCTCAAGAGGTTAGTCGCTAGCTTCCCACCGCGGCGGCCCGGGTTCGATCCCGGGTCTGGTGAAGTGGGATTTGTGGTGGAAAAGTTGCGCTAGGGCGGGTTTTTTCCGATTACTTCGGTTTCCCCTGCCAATCTCCATTCCACCAGTTGCCCACAATCACCCTCACCTATCATCTGGGGCTGGTACAATAGGCCAGAAGTGGCCGCAGTGCAAGGGACTTAGTTCCACCCCACTAGCAATAAAAAAATACCAAGGTATGAGTAACATATAAGGTGGGCAGGGCATGAAGCACAAATGGGGGAGAAAAGGGATGCATATAGGATAGTCATGGGAAAGTCAGAAGGAAAGAGACCACTGGGAAGACAAAGGGATAGGTGAGTGGACAATATTAAAATGGATCTTAGAGAGATAGGATGAGATGGTATGAATTGGATTGGTCTGGCTCAGGATAGGAACTAGTGGAAGGCTCTTGTGAACACTGTAATGAACCTTCAGGTACCATAAAATGCTGGGAAATTTTTGAGTAGCTGCAGATTTGGCTTCTCCTCAAGAATGGCTCAGCTCCATTAGTAAGTAAGTGATGAGTAACATATAAATAACATTAGAATAATATTAATTTACCGGGGATTGTCACTTATTAC
This sequence comes from Cryptotermes secundus, assembly GCF_002891405.2. Classification (NCBI taxonomy): domain Eukaryota; kingdom Metazoa; phylum Arthropoda; class Insecta; order Blattodea; family Kalotermitidae; genus Cryptotermes; species Cryptotermes secundus. The sequence continues at coordinate 273,870 of NW_019739956.1, forward strand.
ATTCTATCTGAAAATTTTTATTCGGAACTCAATTTCTTGAAGTATGGACAATTGGCGTCTTTCTCTGAAGACGCACCTTGTTAACAATAATCATGTCACTGCCTGGCTACTGTCAGGATTCAGGGGTGCGACGCCCCAGCTCGATCCAGCATCTGTTTCCCATGCTGTCCCGTCCTATTGATTGTGAGTCCCACCCTAGCCAGGGACCTGGCCTCGCCCGGCTGGGCTCCATGCGGTGGATGCCAAGAGAGAGAGAGAGAGAGCAGGCTGGAGAAGTATACTGGAATCGCTGAACTTGCTGGAGAACGGAATGTTATAGGGCGTGGCACATGTGAATTTTCAGTACTGGAATTTTACTGTAACTTACTTACGAGTACATATCTAATTCGCGTGCAGTAAGTAGTATTTATGCCGGTCACGGTAGCCGAGCGGTCTAAGGCATGCACTGTCTTCGCTCGCTCGGAAGCCGGGATCGTGGGTTAGAATCCCACTCAGGGCATGGATGTTTAGTTTGTGTGTGTGCGTTTTTCTGTGTTTGTCTACAGGTAGAGGCCTTGCGACGAGCTGATCACCCGCCCAAGGAGTCCTACCGAATGTGTAAGATCAAGAAAAACCGAAGTGAACGGAGTTCATGGAGGTAGGCCTAGGCCCACTGGGGCTGTAGTGCCAAGGAAAAAAAAAAGTAGTATTTATACTCATGAGCAAAAAAACTAGAAACACATCGTCTGGGTTAGAACTTGGACAAATTCAACGGCAGAAGGATCTGATCAACTTGAAGTGAATACACCGTAACAGCAGGGGGTGACCTCGACTGGTGTTCAGAAACTTAGACCGCAATGTTGTGTACATGGGCGCCGTTATGGATTAATTTTTCAGGGTGGAGAACGCAGAAAATGTGATTACAAACTTGCCTACAAGCAATTCGAGGACATTTTTATGAACCACTCTAGAGTTTTTCAGATCTCTATATTGGAACATAGCTAAGCAGATTCTTATTAGTATGAAGGAATATGATCATTTGCCAGACAACGCTTCAGTAAACACATTCCCGATATAACGCAGTTATCAGCGGGATATCCGTTGCTTAGTAGTAAGCTGTTACGTTTCGTAGCAACGGACAAAACAAATAATAACAGAATGAGCGAACCGTTTTGAGATGGTGATCTATATTCCGGCCACGTGGAAGTTAGTTCAGCTCAGGAGATTTCAGTGACGGGAAGTCGTGAGACAGAAGTCTTTCAAGGCAGTTGAATGTGCGAGCAGTGATTCCTCGTTCGTCACAGTCAAAGAGTAGACGCTTGTTGCCCAGCAAGTAATGGAGCGGGTGACAGACAGTTACTGATTGTGAGCTGTCATAATTGGTTGTGATTGTAATCGAAGTGCCAATAAATCCAATCATCCCATCCAGAAACTATTATTATTATTCGCGGAACCCCTAATGCGTGACAATATTTTGCATTATATTTGATATAATTTTCCCCTTTATAACTGTGGCAACTTTTAGAGAATTCAAGGAGACAGGGCAGATGCGTCGCTCTCCCCTTCCTACCGTAGCTCATGATAGCACACTACTCTGAATCCATTTATCTCTACTCCTTGTGTCCCGTTTGTATTGAATGTATTATTAATAATTAAATATTGTACGCGGTAGCGTAGTGGTTAAGGTACTATGCTACAAGCCGGAAGGTCGCGGGTTCAAGTCCCGATGAGGTCAATGGATTTTTTCCAATTGACCTAATCCTTCCAGCCGCTCTATGGCCCTGGGATTTACTCAGTCTCTAGCAGAAATGAATACCAGGAATTAATTAAATAATTTTCCTGGGGAGTGAAGGGCGGCCGGCGCGTAAGGCTGACAACCTTACCGCCATCCATGAGCCGATTGTCAAGGTAATGTGGGACCCTCAACGTCTCACAACCCTATGTGCCTTCACGGCCTGTTACAGGGATTGCTTTACTTTTTACTTTACTTTACATGTGCAATAATATATAATAATATAAGCGTGGGGAGACAGTCCTACTTGAAGGGTACCATCGTTTGGGACGTGACGCTCTGTAGTTTGATAAAATTTGTAACTTTACCATTAAGATTGAAAAACAGGCTGAGCAAAGCGTCAAGTAGCAAACAGAGTGCTCTGCTTACATTTCGACCTTGCGGATAGAGACAATACGTTCTTCCGAAACGTCGTTAAGGTTCTGCTAGATTGCATAGCCATCACATCGCAGAATATGGCGTTCTTCATAGTTAATGCTGTGAGAACAACCTCACGTCTTGGATCCACGGCTAAACAGAACCTGTTTTCTGTCGAGTTCCGGAAGCCTCGCTTTCTGTCGTGTTGGAAGTCGCGTTGAAATGGAATTTCAACTGGAATCAGTTTTCTCAGAGCCTGTAAAGACCTTATATCTCAATCCTGGATAATCGAAAACAGTCTGTATAAATGATATCCTGCTATCTTGAGTCTGCTAGCTCGTAATCCTTTCGCATATACCACGACAGAAATGCTAAGAATGTTTTGGCCGCGGCATTTGAAGGGAGAGTAACATTAAGTGTATGGGAGGATATAAAGACGTGAGATTCTTATAGCGGCCAGTATTAAGATTGCATACAGTAATCTAAGAAGTTACTCAGTGTAGGTAAAAAAGTAAACCTATTCCTGTAACAGACTAAAGAAATCCATAGGGCTGTGAGACGTCCAGGTTCCTACATTTTCTAGATAATCTGCTCACAGAAGGAGGTGAGGTTCTCAGCCTTACACGCCGGCCGCCCTTAATTCCCAGGAATATTCCTGGTACATATTTCTGTTAGAGGCTGAGTCGACCCCAGGGCAATAGTGTGGCCGGAAGGATTAGGTATTTTGAAAAATTTAGTGACATCATCGGGAATCGAAACAACGACCCTCCTGCTTGTAGCATAGTGCCTCAACCAACTACTCTACCGCATGCCCCGTACTCAGTGTAGGTATGACGGAAAAATGCCAAGATTTGGGAGGAATCTGTTACCTCCGTATTCAGTTTCGACCCTGAAGAAGCAAGTATGTCTACTGCTTGGCGCATTCTTTGTCCCTGAGGATGGAAGCAATATGTATCTCAGAAAAGTCAGTAACTTTTAACCAGACAATGCAGTGTCATCCCAGAATGTAGTAAGCTTACTGTTTAAGAAGTTGCGAGATTTGCTCGTGTCGCACACAGGGCGTAGTTTTCCATATTGTTTTCGAGGTATTTTACTGCAGTACTTTTCATTTTTTTTTTTTTTTTTTTTTTTTTTTTTTTTTTTTTTTGGGTGTATTGGGAATCATATTGTCATGTAATATGTGTGACTATATACAGGGTTTGGATTGGTGAATAGATTTATTGGCNAATTCTCAGTTATGTACATTTTAATGTTATATTAATCATTGATTGCAAGTCCTCAGTTGCGATACCTCGCGTCGCTCTCGGCGTGAGAAGACGCGGAGCGGCGCTCTATTGACCGCCTCACTTGTTGCATACCGTGAGCCAGTCAGCTTGGCAGAGGAACAGCGAACAAATCGGCCTCGAATCTTAATGCATCAGCCCAGAAACATGTTTGCCTTTATTTCTGTATTAGGTTTACAACATTCCAGCCCACACTTATTCTTGTCGTATCCTATACAGTTTCAATTTATTTTTATTATTACTTCGATATCTACTCGTATAACAAGACCGTAAAGTTTGTACTTCGTAATATGTACACAAAATTACCAACGAATTTCCTTCAAGTTCATTAAGCTTGCGTAAAAGTAAGAATAACATAATAGTAATTAATGAATCTTACCTACTTCATCCGCTCCTCTTATACCTTACGGTGTGGAGTTTTTTTTTTTAATTTTATTTTTATCATTTTACAGTCGGTAGCCGCCGCGGTGGGAAGCCAGCGACTAGCCGCTTGAGCTATGGTAGGGGTCACTCGAAAAGTAACTTTCAAAGTTTTTCGTGGAAATGAGAGTAGACGATAAAACACGACATATCCCATCTTCACGTTTATAGCGGAGGAGACGGCTTTCAGGTATGAAAGTGACCTGTGAATGTATTGAATAAGCAGACGTGGACACTTCACAAGAGACTGGCCAGCAGCTTGGGGATTTTAAGGGCGCTAATAACCCACCGCCTTAAGAGGGAACTAGCAGGTTTGTCCGTTGAGCAGTATGGACGGTGGGCACTTGCGAACATGGTCATGTGTCGTTATGTTGTACAAAACGCGCGGAATTTACTGGCCAGATGAGCGGCTGTTAGCTCTCAATAATAACTGTAAACTATGGAATAAGTAAAAAGAGGAAGTGTGTCGGTTTAGCCTCAAGACATGAGTTAAGCTGCTTGCTTGCTTACACTTCCACCTCGAATATGGATGAAATATTTTTTCCGAAAAGTCGGTAAATTTTCTGATAGACAACATGACACCAAATCCCAGAAGAAAATGATCTTCATTTTCTTCTTAATTTTGAAACCTCTCTTCCTTTAGTTACACGCAGAAAATGAAACACTCAGAATCTTCAAATAAATAAAATAAATGTATAAAGCGAAGCTACAATATAAATTCTCCAGTAACCGAAATATTATTATCGTATATGTAACGGTTTAAACAGACTAACGCATTTTAGCCAGTTTATACGGAAGCTGGTAACAAGAATCTGTAGTGCAGATGAAATTAAATTTAATCTGTATGGAAGCAGACGTATTCAGTGGCTACGCTAGCCGCGTCAGCAGCGGTGAACGTATATACACGGGCAGATCGATCTCAGAGAGAAGAACGGAGATCCGATAGAAAGAGTAACAACGGAGAATGGGGAGGAGGTGCTAATCTCTGCGGAAACACAAAGCAGTTAGGAGACATTTTTGTAAGTCACACTCAGACCTTTCCCATAATATCACTATTGTCGTAGCGCCTCTAAGATTCAGTAATATTGCAGCAGCCCCAGTTTTCCAATGCACGAAACAAATGAGTAAGATTCAGTGATATAATTACAGACTCGGTGTGTCAGCTTTTAGATAGGTATATAAGGAAGTAAACAGATTTGGAATAAATAAAAGTACGAATGAAAAACAAATAAATATAATGGATTCGACAAATAATTCTAGTAAATAAATAGGAAAATAAGTCAAGATATACTACATGATATTAGTTCAGAGATTTTAGAAGAAATCGTATTTATATGCAACTGCCTGCGAAAAGTTTTTTTTTTTTTTTTGACAATTGGAAGATTTTGTACTTTCATAAAATTTACTTGTTGCAATAAGGCCAGCATAGTATAACATTGTTAATGAATAACATTTTTGTAAATAACGAGGTTATTATTTCTTAAATTTTTAATCTGTTAAAATTACTCTTTAATATTATACAAAATCTTGTACAAAACGACAATATATTTCTGCATGAAGAATTGATTTCAGTGGCATTTAACCCGTCAGTGTTCTTACCATTCTAGCCCAGTCGTAGTGTAATTGTCTTACATTGATTTAAATATTATTAATAGCCCTATAATTTAAGGAATTTTTATTAGCCCATTTAGCATATTCAAGGAGAATAAACTCCCTACAGCAGGTTCATATTAACATGTATATTATTGTGCATTAGGCAAAAGATAGACAATTCTGAGCATCTGCCGTAAAGTGAGCCACGGTACGCAGAAGAGAATACGGTCAAGGAGTGAATAATTACATTTTGCGTATTGCTAATATTATATTATATTAACATTATAGGAATAATTATTAATAAATTACTTTATATGGGATAATTGTTGTATGGTATGAATGACGTACTTACCAGATCGATGAGCTGAGACAGTCGAAGACCCAATTTTACTAGAACAGTGTCTGTGTTATTGCTGACCGGTCGGATCAATCGATTGTAATTGCTAAGCAAGTCATCGTACAGACGTTTGGCATCAGGGTTGGCTTGAGACGGTGTCGCGATGCACCCCACAAGTACCAGTAACACCATAATACATACATGACTACGTGTCTGTTCATGTCTTGCCGAAAGAGAAGAGCAGGACGCGCACGGAGGATCGCCGTCCATTCTATGAATACAGTACCATTTTCTTCTTATATCTATGATGAACACGATTTGATCTGTCCGTCCGTCGCATCACTAGAGCATAAAACCGGTTACCTTGCCAGTGATATGTGTTTGTAAACAAATGTGGAGATATCGTTATGACTACGGAAGTTTTGTATGTAGCGCAAGGGTGTCATTGAGTCAGAAGGTGTCGCTTCTGTCCTCCACGTGCTGCACTGTATGTTTTGTATCGCCCCGGCTGGTTGCTACGGTCTACGTGTGCTGGAAGTCACCGATGACAGGACGGTCGGCGGTTAGTTCGGTCCGGATGCCTGGGCCTCGGCTTCGTCTAGCGCCGAGTTGCAGTGCTTTTGCGACAGCTTCCTACCCCTCTTGTTGCCAACTTTCCGCCACCAAAACTACGGCCCCCTAAATCATACGGAATCATTCTTCGGGCTTTAATGTCGCTTTTGCCAATCCTGCTTACACACATGTAGTGGATATTGTCCTCCATTGCAACTGAGAGGACCGGGATTCGAGTCAAAACTCGCTCTTCCTGTCTGATTAATCGTATATTTGAGTTACTACTTGGGCATTTTTACATTGGCCTAGATAAGAATATTATCGTGACTAGTCACTACTGTCGAGGTCATGGTACCTAGAATGAATGAAGTCTTCTCAGAATAAAGGGGACAAATATGCGATACGTGTTATCGTACTGCTGCCCTGTCTTCAAATTTTGACTTCTTTGAATACCATTAAATATTTTCCCCGTATTTTATTTTGTCATGATACTTACCTTGAATGTATAAAGGGTGGGCCTTCTTGGCCCTTGCACCGCGACCACAGTGATCTATTGTGCCTTATATTTATCTTACATTCAAATATCCTACAATGATATTTATGAAAACACACTTCGAGTAAGAGTGCACACGTTCACGAAGGGATCAAACGCTTACCTTTATAATCCGCATATCTAATTATCATACATAATTAATAAGATCTGCTTTACATTGTATGATATATATATATATATATAAACCTTTAACAATGAAGATATACGAAGTACCAGTAAATTGAAAGTAAACGATGTTTGCATTTACAGCAGGAAATATTGTTTTTTTATTCACCTAGAAGTTACTGTCTTGATAGAAGTTAACTTCACTTGATTTGTATCAAAATAAGAAATGAAATTCTATGAGTATGAATATGAGGGTGAGCCATAAAACTGGCCCTAGCAATGCGACCTTCAATGGTCTATTGTGCTTCGATAAAATTCTACGTATTCACTTCACAGTTTGTGCCCTACAATCACTAATGTAAGTAAAATGGCAATGCTTAAATATGATTAAATCTCCAAGCTTCTATTACTGCACGCGGGCGTTTTAGAAATATGAAAATTTTCTTACGTTTTGCTTGGAAGATATGAGAATCTTCAGTGTATGTATTTGCATCACTAAATTATTATTCAATTTAGATAAGACAATTTAGACAATATTACACACAAACTTATTTTCAGTGGACCAGACATTCAAATTGCCCAGACATACAGGAAAGTGTTATGACCACATATGCCTGCAGAGAGACTGTAGCTGCCTGGAATGAGGAAAGTGAAGTATGAGTCTCTTCCGTTAAAAGTTATGCACATTTAAACATTTACAAAGAATGACAAACATTAATTGCAACACTAATATAGTCAAAATGATCGTATATCACTACACTTAAAATTACTAGATTACAACTATATTAGAATGTAAACGGTTAAATACGATTATGATCCTTGTTCCCGAGGTTCCTGGTTCCAGTCTCGGCCAAGACACCGACTCTTCTGGCCGAGGTTCCCATAAAAGCTCTCAGTCTCTATAGGCAAATACTTGAAGGGTTCCATAAAATTAGGCCACGACCGCTGCTTTGCATAAATTTTCTAGTTCGCTTTTCGCTGCAATTCGGCTGTTGGGCACTACATAATCTGAGTTGCTGAGGGCTTCATTAAATGAAGTACTGACATAATTAAATACTGAACTGCATACGTAATACTGTATTATGCTTCGTGTTTGATTTGGAAAGCTAGAGAGATAGCGGCGATGTTGGCAAAACTGTAGCTTGGGCAACGTCGAGAAGAGGGTCTGTACCATGAGGTGGGGGTATGATCTGGGCGCATGCACAGCTCGGATGCTGCTGTCTCTGTCGCCATTCCTGTTATCAGGGACTTGGGGGGGGGGGGGGNACTCTATTTCCCTCCCGCACCGCGGCACTCGCCCGCTCACTAGAAGCAGGTTTCCCACCGAACTCCTGGGAGACTCCAGAACGTTACTCTGCGTAACTGCCTAGCAGGCATACACAGTGTCCGAAGGAACCGAGGAATTACTGCAGATGGTGAGAGAAATATAAACGGAAACTGGCAGCAAAAAATTAAGGAACAGCGAAATATTGTCAAGAGAGAATAATGCTTAATATTGGAGGCGAATGACGTACTTTCTGTCGTAAAGACGAGAACAAGGGATTCGGAGTAATATAATATTTTAAAGGATAATATTAAAATAGATCTCAAATATATATCATGTGAATATCAGCACTACATTCCACTGGTTCAGGATAGGGACCAGTGGTAAGAACATTTAACGAATATGTGGATTACGTAAAAACAAGGAAATCCCTTGTTTTTTAAAAGAATGTCTATTCCGTGACGTTAGTTCATTTCTCTGTAGGATGAAACGGCAAAAATTTGAATGGGGGCAGATTGGTTAAAGTACGAGGCTGTGGGGCAGACTACCGAATACGAAATATAAACATAAATTTTGCATTTTGAGGATAAAATTGTTGAAGTACTAATGCTAAGGGACATTCCGTGCTTGCGCCTCTATACGTGGCATTAGACAAGCTGGCCCTCCAAGCTGCTCTATAGGCGAGCATGTGCCTCTAAATTAATTTGTACTCAAAATACCGTGTCAGTTTTTGAGAATTATTTCTGCTTAAATTGGTTATCAAGGTCCATAATCCATCACCCGTCAACGGAAATGCTCAGCTTAATACATCAACCCTTGTCAGAGCAAGTAATTTGATTTCTAGTTCATATAATAAGATGGATTTTTTTTTTCGTGTGGCCATGTGAACTAATAACATGCAGGAACATGAGCAATGGGAATTATCCTTAAATGAATGCATCGTAAGATGCGTGTTTGTCCCCCATCCAGCTCACAAGTTGGATCCTGGTTATCCCCTGCTGCTAGGCAAAAATGTACTGTACATTAACGGTGTTTGCAAAATGTGCTGGAAATAATATTTGGACCGAAGGGGAAGGAAATTTGAGGAGAAAGAAGAATTCAGAATGAAAATTTTCATAATTTGTAGTATCTGCTACACAAATGATTAATTCTGGTTATAAAATCAAGGAGAATAGGCTATGCAGGCGGTAGCGTGTTAAACCGAAAAGTTGGTATTCACATAGGAGTCCCTACAGTGTCATAACACAGAATATCGCATTATATATTTTTGATGTTCATGTTTCTTTTGACGATATGGGAGCTTGAAAACTTTAGTAAGATTTGAGGTTTTCACGGCGGTGATTATGAAGAATGCCGTCTTTTGGGATGTGGTGCCGTGTTGATATTATTCAAACCGAAGTTTCGGAGGAAGATGGAGGCGATACTTTCCTCCGAAACATCGGTTTACACATTATCTACACGGCGCCACATTCTAGGAGACGGAATTCTTCTTGAAAACTTTCGTCTTCCGTGATATAAGGCTGTGTAGTCCGTTGAAAGTTAACCAATATATTAACTCCATCTTCAGGACCGAAGAATAGGCCAAGCAAGAAAGCAGCATGAAACAGTTAACACGCAAATGTCCACAGTTGGAGGAGAGATGTACACCGTTAGTTTCAAAGATAATGGACCACGACTATACAGAGTGTCCCAGGAGGAATGGACAAAACTTCGGGAGGGTGTTCCTTATGTTAAAGTATGCCGATATAACCCAAAACACCTATGTCCAAAGTTGAACGGTTACGGAGATAATGGCCAGAGAAGTGTCAAACTTTGACCGGCGTTGCACACTTGTTGATTACAAAATACATATTAAAACTGGCAGGAATATGTGGATTCTGTAATGTTAATAATGTACGTAACATAAAACTAACTTGTGAGTGACATGAAGCCATAAAATTGAAGTACAAAATACTCGCTCGCCATGTCATAATTGTCCTTAGGGTTTCCAAGCACTATACATGACACATGACTGGCGAGCGATGACGTAACTCGGCTGACTGCGCGTTCTGATAAAGCCAACTACATAAGTACGGCTAGAGTTAATCGCGGCACTCAAGGACAAACATGGATAAGGCCTCTCAGCTGACAGGTATAATCCGTAGACCCGCTAGAAGACCACACTTTTCTCGGGCCATTATCTCTGTAACCGTTCAACTTCGGACATAGGTGTTTTGGGTTATATCGGCATACTTTAACATAAGGAACACCCTCCCGAAGTTTGGTCCATTCCTCCTGGGACACTCTGTATTTGGTTCGTGAGGTAAAATCCAGACGTTTCCAGTCAGGAAAACAGGAAATAGATTCCTAGTTCCCTTACTTGGGTAGACGTTTTGTTTCACGTATAATATCCAGATGTGTGCAGTGGATCACATCTTGGTTCTTGCACATCTTGGCAGCGAACCGTATTAAGGAATCATTGCTACAGCTCCCTGTTTATGCATTTATCTTGTTCTGTGGCGTCTTGTGCAGTGAACCCTCCATGCTATGTTTATTGTTAGTTTGTCAGTAGTGACATCAACACAGGAAGCAGCCCTTACCCATATCATCATAAGAAAAGCTAATATATATCACTCCAAATAAACAACCTGTTGGGTGACATACAGAATAACGAGCATAAGCTCCACAAGACGCTAGTAAGGTCAAGACGGCAAGACACACGACCTAACTTATGCGAGAAGATCCCGGTACCCAGGCGCCCCACACTACAGTCGCTTTTACCGCTAGAAAATCACATCAACACGTAGCGGTCACAAAGTTTTAAAGAGATTTATCGCAAAATACTTTATATTCCATTTTAGTAAAATTTTAATTGTTATGTTTTTAAATTTTAGTCTCTAATTTTTAAATATTTATCAAGTCAAGGAGGATGAGGTGGGCAGGGCATGTAGCACGAATGGGGGATGAGGACTGCATATAGGATATTGGTAGGAAAGCCAGAAGGAAGGAGTCCACTGGGAAGACTAAGGCGTAGGTGGGTGGACAATATTAAAATGGATCTTAGAGAAATAGGATGGGATGGTATGGATTGGATTGATCTGGCTCATGATAGGGACCAGTGGAGGGCTCTTGTGAACACGGTGATGAACCTTCGGGTTCCATAAAATGCTGGGAAATTCTTGAGTAGCTGCAGATTTGGCTTCTCCTCAAGAACGGCTCAGCTCCATAAGTAAGTTATCTGAGGATTTAAAGTTTTAACCGAAAGACTCAATTTATGCATTTAAGAACACTCAAGTGCACAATAAGGATCCTTATTGAAGAATTGGATGCAAATTATTAGAAACAGTTCAACAACTCTGTCTGGTATCATTGTACGTCTGATGATGACCCAGTATAAGGGTCGAAACATGTAGAGTCAATAAAAATAAATGTTGATACAATAGTGTCTACTTTGTTTTAAATAAAGAATATTGGTGTGCAGACTTCATGCTTTTGTATACATTTATAACACACAGCAGGATGCATACTATTAAGACTGATTTCCAAACCTCGATCCCGGTGTTCTCACTTCTGAGTTGTGTGCGAGACATCAAGCGGTCACTCGTGTTGACTAAGTTATTTAAACAATATTTTACAGTGGTCGCGCTTGAAATGTCTTTGCCCGCTCAAGCGCTAGGGTCTGAGTTTGAACCCCACTCAAGGTATGGATGTTTGTGTGCGTTTATTTTGTGTTTGTGTTGTCCTGAGTAGGTAGCGGCTTTGTGACGGGCTGATCCCCCGCGCAAGGAGTCCTACCGACTGTCTAAGATAAAGAAACTGATGTGAAAGAAAGTGTGTCACGGATGCCCTCTGTTCCAAGTGGGATAAACAGAAGTAGATAGATAGGCAGATATGGTAGGCTAAAAGCAAGAGAAGATTAAATATTTTTTTCTTATCGCACTATCCCTAAAAGTACAATTTCATATAACTCATTACTGTGAAAAGTAATTTATCTGTTAATTATAATAATTTGAATTTACTGCAAGAAAATTATTTCAGAATATAACATGAGTAAAGAGGTTTTTATAAAATGCTGGGAGAGATATCCGAACAAGAAATCCTAACAGTATTGGTATGTCTCCCGTAGGCCCTGTATTATTAAAATGGTTTGATTTCATGGCAACCTGGCGCTAATTAATATCTGAATTCATCCATCACCTATTTCGAACGTAATTAGTAAAATGGGCGAACTATTATTAAAGAGGCTATGGTTACATTTTAGAAAATGGAATGCAATTTCGAATCGTGGTTTGACAAATTGCAAGGGAATGTTCGTCCTTGGATCTGAGAATGATATCAAGGAGCTTGTAGTTTTCAATTGCTCTATACCCATATTTATGTAAATATATATAATGCAAACGTTACTATAATACATGCACACGTATGTTTATATGTAGACAGTTCAAACAGATTTTATTTTCCTTCCCACATCACATTAATTTGGGTTTCATTGAATTATCTGTTGATGTTTCAAGTGGGTATTTTGAGTCTTTTTCAAATTATATATATGTATAGGATGTCCGGATGAAAGGTTTCCAAAATAAAAAATGTATATCTCGGAAACTGTCATACACGTATCCGGTTTATATCAGCGGAAAGGAAAAATCTGAAAAATATTTTTCATACCCGGCTTACGCGCATGCGTCGCCACATTTTTGCCACGATGTTAGGAACCACCTGGATAGAGAGATGGCTGGGATATGAATTGGCAGAGGTGGACCAATCGCTTGGCCTCCTAGGTCGCCAGATTTAACCCCAGTGGATTTTTTCTTGTGGGGTTATATGAAGAACATCGTCTACCAGGTTAAGATCAACGAGCTTCAACACCTGAAATCCCACACAAGGGACTCTGTGGCTACGGTAACACCAAACATGCTTCAAGTATGGATATTTCTCGTGCCACCAAGGAAGCCCACATTTAAATTGAGAAAATTATATGCGCAGAAAAAAACTTTGATAGTTTCCCTTTCGCCCGGACATTCTATATTTAAAAATTATGATAGCAAGAAACCCACAAGAAAGGCTGTTTTAGGTTATAAATAAAGACATTCAGATTTTTCGTTGCGTGTACTGGTTACATGGACACTGCAGTGGGTGCCCTGTAGTGACAGTACCAGATTGGTAACGAATTTTTGAAAAGCTACTTACGTTCTGAAGTTCACGAAAGGATATTATTGACGGATGTTCAGAGTCAATTTCGAAAGCAGTCTGAAACGAACCCGTATTCAAGAGATTAAATTTACGCATGTCATAAGCAGTTTACAGTGTTTTGCTTTCTCTGACAAGGAAAAGATAAGACTGAGGAGGCAGCAGACAGGGTCCAGCAAGAGTTCATGCGCAGATCACGAAAGCTCACAGGACGCACGAGCCAGCAACATGGACTTTTCAGGAGACGATTTTCAAGGAAGTATTTTTAAGGGAATAGCTATGACGTTGCACTTTTGATAGAACTTCAATTGGGAAATAGATTGGTAATGGACCCCATCACTGGTCACCGGACTGACTCTCTTACACCATTCTGAAAGGGTATGCGTCAAGTGCCAGTGTACACTCGAACTTCGTAGATACTTTAACATCTGAGAGAACCAAAGATCATATCCAACCTGGTGGTTGATCATTTATGTGGTGTATGGATGTTCGACACTGATTATCGATGTGATTTGAATAGGGAGCAGACCAACAATTTTCGATTTGTTTCATCCTGGTTCGTCACACCAACAATTGTTGTAAAAGGTTAATTAATTCCTTCCAGTGTGACTGATGGAGTTCTTCTCCTTTTTAATATTATATCCTTAACATGTTTCGGTCTTGTGGACCATCTTCAGAAGAATATGAATACAATTATAAATCATTATTACAATATGTTTTGTGAGTACCTATATATATCGTATATATATATACAGAGTGTTTCACGACTTTAGGGCATAACTGCAGGAGGTGATTTCCTATGTCTTTGTGATCAAAAAAGTTCATATAAACATGTGTCCGATTTTGGACGGTTACGGAGTTATGACCGTTTTAATCTCAGATTAGAAGGTAACGATTACTGACAATAAACGGAACAAAATAATAAACTAGCATAATACATGGTACATTTAAAGTATGAATGCAAAGTTAACTTCGTGAAATTACCTTTAATTTGAATTGATTGGCGCTTAAAGCTGATTTTCGAAAATGCCACCTCCGGCCGCAACACAGGCTGCCGCTCGGTTGTGAACCGCGCCGGACATACCAACCCACCCCGCCTTAGATACCTCTCAAGTGTCGAGATAACGGGAACGCTCTGTCTGTAGCTGGCTAAAAATAGCGACCCGCCAGCTGACAGACGCGGTTCACACGAGGGCATGTACGGGAATGAAAAAACGGTCATAACTCCGTAACCGTCCAAATTCGGACACATGTTTATATGAACTTTTTTTATCACAAAGACATAGGAAATCACCTCCTGTATTTATGCCCTAAAGTCGTGAAACACTCTGTATACATACAATATTATCATGATACAATGAGTACAAAATCTAATGTTTTAACAGCTATAGGGGCTTGTAGTTGTAATGTATTAGTACAAATCGCTGTAGTTATTAAAATATTAGATTTTCTACTCATTGTATTACGATAACATTGCATGTACATATATTAATACTGAAAAAGCATATTGTAATAGTGGTTTATAATTGTATTGATATCCTTCTGAAGATAATCTATAAGACCGAAACATGTTAGGGATAAAATATTAAAACGGAGAAAGAAACTCCATCAGTCACACTGGAAGGAATTATTTAACCTTTTACAATAATTTTCATAATAAAATTCTTTAAGTCACAATGAAGATTTTGGCTGTTGTATTAATCCTGAAATTTTCATTAGTGTACACCATTTCATTCTTTCAATGACTTCAAAGTTTTTAAGATAATGCATAATCACTCCGTGTTTCGAAAATTTATCATACATTTTCAAAATTCGCCGCTAGAAAAGTATTAGCCATATATATTGAGCTTATCGACCCATATGTTGTTACAGCGCAGGTGGTTCAGTATAGTGACTGAACGTAATGAAGGATTGTGAATGTGATGTATGCGTCACAGATCCTCGTCGAAATCTCAAACGAACGTTACTGACGACGAGCGCTCATTAAGCGTCAGTATGTTTACACATGACGTAGTTTGGTTTCCTCAGTCGGCTAAAAAGGAGTGAACTCGTCGAGAGGTTAACAGTCACTCAACTGCTCAGAGACATTCCTTGTCTTTTATGGAAACTGAAAATTTGTTACGCTGTTCGTAAGAGGACGCCGCTGAACTCTGTTCCGAACCAGGTGATCCCAGTCCACATTCCTGGAACCTTGTCCTTCAAGATCATCCGCATGCAAGTGGAACGCCTTGCTGATGCGGCAACTTCTCCACCACTGCTGTACAGCGTATAGTTGAGGAGGCGTGGGGCTAGTTTAAGTAATGTACACACACTTATACTTATGGAGCTGAGTCCTTGAGGAGAAGCCAAATCTGCAGCTACTCAAGAATTTTCCAGCATTTAATGGAACCCGGAGGTTCATTACCGTGTTCACAAGAGCCCTCCACTGGTCCCTATCCTAAGCTAGACCAAGCTAATCCATAACATCCCATCCTATATCTCTAAGATCCATGTCCGCCCATCTACACCTTCGTCTTTCCAGTGGTCTACTTCCTTCTGGCTTTCCCACCAATATCCTATATGCATTCATCTTCCCCCCATTCGTGCTACATGCCCTGCCCACCTCATTCTCCTTGACTTGATCATTCTAACTATACTTGGAAAAGAATACATGTTATGAAGCTCCTCATTATGCAGTTTTCTCCAACCTCCTATCACGTCATCTCTTTCAGTCCAAATGATAAAAGTAATAGGAATATTAAAATTCATTAAACAATTTCGACATTTAAACGCACTTAATGTGTATGTCAGTTATTACGACAGGATAATGAGCGACATGGATCGGCAATCCTTAAAAACTGCGTTTAATTTTAAAGCAAGAATTGACTAATTAATATTAAAATACTTCCTAGGCAATTTACCGGATTGTGTAAGGATTACATCATAGATAAATGCATTATTTATGTTTTATATGAAATATCCATGTTTAAAACTGTGGCTGACATATTGTGATTCATGTGTTTTACACTAAAAGACTTCTGAGTAGCTTAAGTGAACTTATTATGCATAATTTACTAAGACAAACTTAAATTTAGTTCTTTATAGATCGAATATTCCTAGAATTTAAAATAAACGAAATCGTTTATACCATTCAGGAGATACGAAGCCAGAGATGGTAGAAATGGATTCTTTTAATGAATTTCCTGTTTGAATGTGCAACCTATTTATTGTCGGAGAATTTGCAATAATATGCACGAAGAAAATCTATTAGAAGGGACCCAAAATTCCACGATTTTCATAACTAAATTTTTGTACTGACACGCGACGATTGCAATCATAGAGGGACAAAGCTTTATGTAAGAAAGATTTATTCCCAGTGAGTTATATCCCTGGAGCCGTAAATGATAGTAGCCGCAGTAAAATGTTACTGACTGATCATGTGGTTTAATTAATTGCAGTGACGTGGCTAGGAAAATAACAGTCTCTGCTCTGTTGCGTCAGCGACCTGACGTTGCTGCGGAGTGGTGACGTTGGCAGTTAACTGCAGACGACCTTTATCGTGCGGCATCCGTGAAATGCGCTGGGAATCGTACCCAAGTGTGAATGTCTTCCTTGAATTTCAAACTATGGCAATTGGTGTCGAACGTGGTCTAAGAGAAGTGCAATTAATTACAAGTGTCTGGAAACAGGGTTGTCAGGAAAATATTTGGAAGTAAGACACAAGGAGCCGGTCACGGTAGCCGAGTGGTCTAAGGCATGAACTGTCTTCGCTCGCTCGGAAGCCGGGATCGTGGGTTCGAATCCCACTTAGGGCATGGATGTTTGTGTGCGTTTTTCTGTGTTTGTGTACAGGTAGAGGCCTTGCGACGAGCTGATCACTCGCCCAAGGAGTCCTACCGAATGTGTAAGATCTAGAAAAACCGAAGTGAACGGAGTTCATGGAGGTAGGCCTAGGCCCACTGGGGCTGTAGTGCCAAGAGAAAAAAAAAGACAGAAGGAGTAAATGAGAAATTTAGGATAACACATAAATATGAATTTCATGATATATCCTGCTCGCGTATTTTCTTAAAGACTGGTATCTGTGAAGAATACGGAATCTGGGAATGTGGCAGGAATGAGGGGACTAAAGATGTATACAGAATTTTGAGAAAGAGAC
The DNA here is from genome assembly GCF_002891405.2 of Cryptotermes secundus. Classification (NCBI taxonomy): domain Eukaryota; kingdom Metazoa; phylum Arthropoda; class Insecta; order Blattodea; family Kalotermitidae; genus Cryptotermes; species Cryptotermes secundus. The sequence continues at coordinate 291,406 of NW_019739956.1, forward strand.
CTCTAAGAAATTAATAATTTCGGGGATAATGTTAAGAAAATGGATCTTGCAGAGAGAAGTATGGAATAACACAGGGTTGTGTCCATTTGCCTGATATATTATTAGAGATGTTGGAAATTTGGGTTATGTTACTAGAGTTTTAATTTAGCTGTATAAAACATCGAAGCCGATGCTTGCAGGTATGCAGACTCTGTCATTCGCCTACAGACTGGAAATTAATCTCAAGTTTTGATACAATTTTCAGTCTTAAATTAGATGTGGTCTAACTAAGTAATTGGCGTAAAACTCTTGGAAGAGTTTCATTTGGCTGAATACAGGCGAAACTTTTGCATAACGCTGTGACCTCGTCCTGATGGGAAGTACGTTTTTCGTACCATAATTATTCTTATGTTACCGCCATATTATAATTAAGTACAGTTCTTTTTGTTTGATAAATAACCGTGGGAAACGACGATCACAGTGGCCGCTGGTTCTAAGGCATGAAATGTCTTCGGCCGCTCAAGCACTGGAATCTTGTGTTCGAATCCCACTCGAAGCATGGATGTCTCTCTGTGTTTAATCTGTTTGTGTTGTCCTGTGTATGTGGCGGCCTTGCGTCGGGCTGATCCCGCTTTCAGAGAGTCTTACCAGCTGTCTAAAGGATTATTATTTCAGACTTAATTCTAAACGGGAACAGGTCAGAGCGGCTAATCCGTCAAGGCAGAAATAGAGGGACTGTGGGAATTTCAAAGCAATTCAGATACAGGAGACTAATTCAGTGTGGTAAACGTAACTCGCCCATACTACACAGATATCATTGCTATTTATAGACGATTTAATTTAGTTCAAGAATATGATAATATTATCAGGTGTAAGGGCTTGACGTGACTAATAATTATGGGTTCTGGATTTGATGATTGTGTTTATTGCCACTTCTTTAAAATTACGTTCGATTGTAACAGCTCACATATTGAGCTCCTTCTAACATGCCGTATGAAGGATCTTTCACAGCCACGGACGACATCTGTCGGAAGAATGAATCTCTAAAAAGGACTCGGACCCGAGAAAGACTGCGCTGACAAGAACCAGCAGCATGTACAAATGACAGACCCGTCCTCTCGTCAGAAAGGGCGCCTCACAAGGACAAGACCATAACTGTCAAACAGCAATAAATATCTGGTCATGAGCCCAAAATGGTGCTCGACACCAAGACTTACTGACTGACCGTCAGTCACACTGTGACTTTGACTTTGATTTTCGCTTTAACTTCCAAAGGATTATTCTACCGACTGCCTTACCTCGGGAATGTGTTGAACGAAGCGTTGCCTAATAGTACACTATTCCAGCTTGTTGTTCTGAAAGAGTGTTTTAACAATCTGTTGTCTAGAAATGGATTATACCGTCATAATGTAATGAGGGGAATTACCATTAACTTTTTTAATTGCTAGAGGGGTGGGACTAAGTCCCTTATACTGCGGCCACTTCTGGCCTATTGTACCAGCCCCAGATGATAGGTGAGTGGGATTGTGGAGCAATTGGTGAAATGAAGATTGGCAAGGGAAACCGAAGTACTCGGAGAGAACCTGCCCCAGCGCCACTTTGTCCACCACAAATCCCACTTGTCCAGACCTGGGATCGAACCCAGGACCGCCACAGTGGGGAGTCAGCGACTAACCGCTTGAACTATGGCGCGGCATGGAGTTACCATTATATATATGACGAACAATGTGGTTATTTCAGTTGTTTTTATTCAGTTAAGGTTTTTGTAAATCCTAGGCCTTATGCATGTGTGACTATATTACTCCTGTATTTGTAGTTCCAGAATTGTTGTGTTATATAATTATATTGAACCAAATTTCTTACATATTATTATGGAGTTTAAAGTGAATATTTTTGTTTGAACTTTCGAAATATTCTTAGTTTGTTTTACGCATCTCTTGAATTTACTCGGAAATACAGATATGGCGCTCAGATTGTGTGGCTCGTTAGAGATACGCATCCCGTGAAATGCTTAATTTCAACTTCATTTGTGATCCAAAAGTTCCGTTAGTCTAATCCAGACTTCAAATCCTGAAGCAGAATAAACTCGCAACAGTGTGAAGTATTTGGGGACCAGATATTAGGTTTAAACTCTTTCCAATATAGCACCAACAGCAGAGAACTACACGCGCTACAACATTCAATCATTGATTACCATGAGAAATTAATGTATAATCTTTCGTCAATTTTAAGTTCAGACAACGAACAAACATTAAAGTTGAAATCTTTTAATTATCGCTTATACACGGATGAGATTGCCTATGCTGCACTCATTTTACTGCATACTGGAGCAAACTGTGTCGCTAAAACGATGCCATGAGTTACTCCTTGCCTTCTTTTCGGGACGTAAGTGGATCTACTAGCGCCGGATGATTCCGTATCGCTAAAAAAAAGGCATTCATGGGATCCATAATCTTAAGACAGTTCAATTCGCAGTCCTGTAATCAATATCATGAAAATCCATCTTATGTTTATATTTCGTTCTTGATATTTTCCAAGCAGGAAATTCGCATAATTTCCCGCCTCTCAGACCCTTGCAATATAAGTTTAATTAGTTACACTACGAGTAGTTTTACTCGGGGCAGAGCATGAACTACGAGCATACGGTCTTACACCGCTTTAGCACTAAGCTAACTCTAATTCTAGCCTGAGTAGGGATGTATGAATGTGTTTTTCTATTGCGTTGCCCTGTGGAGATGGTAGTCTTGCGATAAGGCTGATCTTCTATTCTATACGAAGTTATATTTTTTTTGTTCCTTCTTCCTTCTAATCTGATTCGTCTCTTCTTATGAAGAAGGTCTTACTTCTCATTTTTAATTCAGTATTTATTTAAACTATCCCCTTGAAAATCATATTTCTTCATTCACTTGCACTCTGCAACTAGGAAACTGCTGCTTTTAATTTGTTATGTAGAGGTCGCGTTGTTAATTTTGTGTGGGAAGTTAAGCAGTACAGGTGCAGGCTCTAACTTAGATGAACAGTCGCTCCTTCTAACAAAGCTTGCAGAATTTTCGTATTTTTACAAGGATTCTGAGAACATCGAATAAGTTACTTTCAAAATATTTGGCGTAAATCTGGTCAGAAGAATTAGCCTACATTTACAAAGTTATTCGTTACAAAGTAAATGTTGGGTTATATTTGAAAATATGTGGGCATGATGGAAATAACTGTTACGTTACCGAATAGATTGGTCTAAATGTAACATTAGAGTTTTGCATTCGAGGGGTATTCGCTTCAAGTCGCTGCTGGAACACTGGCTCTCGTGCCAGAAGTTTTACGTGAATTTCCTCAGTCCTTCCAGAGAAATTGCGGGACAGTGTCTTGATTAGGCCAGGACCGCTTCCTTTCCAGTCCATGAACGTTCATCAGTCATCCTACCATCCGACTCTTATGGTCTTGATAATAACATCATCGGTAAATAGCCCACGAATTATACAATTAATAATAAATAGAATAATTATAACGTAAATAAATAATTACCATCCTCAAAATGGTGAAGTTTTTTTATTATTTTTTCTTTCTCTTATGCATATACCTAAGTTATTTGAATCGAAAAGCAGCAAGTGTATATTCGCATAGTTGGGGGTTGAGTCCAGTTGGGTCCACTCGGCACGGCGGCCACTGATTGGCTTATTGTACCTGTTCCGGGTGATTATGATGATGGAGAATTTTGGTGGAATGAAGATTGGCAAGGGAACCGAAGTACTCGGAGAAAACCTGCCCCATTGCCACTTTGTCCACCACAAATCCCAGTTGACCAGACCCGGGATCGAACCCGGGCTGCCGCCGTGGGAAGCCAGCGACTAACCGCTTGAGCTATGGCGCGGCCTTCCAAGTGTATATGATTTTAATTATTATGGTGTTTTGAGTTATGATGCTATATAGTCCGGTATGCAGTATGAATGTTTCTGAGGAAAATATTGCCTCCATATTCAGTATTAAGATTACAATATGAATTTTCACAACCGCGAGCACACCAATTCACACACATGTTTTCTGAGACCTCCCACATTAAGCACTCATGTGTTAATATGTGCTTCAGTTTTATGTTGGGTTTCATGTTGTTTCAGGTCGGATATGTTCAAACTGTATTCAGAATGTTTAACTTACTATTAGGAGATAACGTGTCTTACTTCCATGATGAACTGAATGTTATTCCTGTCTTTTGAATAGTTCACGTTGCGTTGTAACAAACTTTACTGTTGAAATTGTTTAATTAATAATTAATCAAGGGAATGGAAACTGTGCACCATGCCGTCTGATTGCTGGTGGCGAGATCAAGGGCAGGACCTCTTAGTTAGCTTGTTCTTACACGTCTCTCACAAGAAAGGCTAACGAACCGTGCAGCGGGCGACAGTTAAACCTAATTGGAAGCGCCCCTTTTCTTGAAGTAAGTACAGGAGATGAAACTAAAGCTGAAAGTAGAAGTAGCAGTGTTGGTGTGAGCAGAGATCAATAATTTTCTTATAAAAACGATACATAAAATTTGCCTTCATTTCTAATATTAAACGAATTGTCTTTATTTGGAATAAATTGTTATGCCTTCTTCGTAGTCAATTTTTCAAGGACGTTTTGCGTCACTCGTTTCCTTCGAAGTTTCACAAGTGATAAATGGCATGATACAGAGATAGGCTTGTGATGTCACAACTGCATAATACGCTTGTCGAACTGTTTTGAACTTGTACTGCAATCTAATTGAAGGCACCCAAACACGCTGACAAATTCCGATACCTTGAAGGGTGAATGAAATTATGAGAAATAGCGGAATGAAGGAAGCGGTAGCCCACTTCGAAAGGCATTATTTCGGTATCACTATTGGAATGTTTAGGGTAGAGTCTTAATATAACATATAAGAGGGGACATTTTTATCATAAATTATGAGTGTATAAGAAGTGTGAAACATAGTTGCTTTCCTCAGTTGGTGTAGGCGAATCTGAGCTAAGTGTCAGATTTTTTCCTTAATGTAATCTCGATACACTATACACTATTACCTTCATGGATTCTGGGTAGCTTTTAGTTAACGGAGCGCCGTTAACCCTTGACATATGATTTTCTTTTGAACAGCATTTAAAAATGCAGTCTCTGTCTCATTAAAGAACACCGCGAATCCATCACAAAGGTTAATCACTTACTTTTGTTTTGACAAGATAATAGCTATGTGTTTTTTGAGGAATATTTGTAATCAGTAAATAATATTGGTGGCCAAAATGAATATCCCTTTTTTAAATATTAAAAAAAGTTAGTACATATAATTACTATTATGCTTTAGACGGTTAAATAAAACATCTCAAGAATAATAATTACTAGGTCATGTAACCGTCTCTCTGGTCTAATTGTCAGAGTTCCTGGCTCGATTTCCGGTGCTACCTGATTTTCTGAGAACTAGTTGGGCTGGAACGGGGTCTTCTCAGCCTCGTGAGGATAATTGAGGAGCTATTTCAAGGAACTAGCGACTCCGGTCTAGAAAACCGAGATTAACGACAATGGTGATCCGTTGAGCTGACCATGCGACACCCTCTAACCTCTAAAGTTGACACTAACTTCGCTGACAAGCGGCGGTCTCTCTGACTGTATAGTTCGCTTGCGGACCAAAGCCAAGGAGTTTTTAAGGTTTTATATGTGGTGGAGGGCCGCATGACTGCAATTAATATTCTGATTATGCAGGATTAAATTATAAAAATCTGATGATAATACTCGTAAGCCTATCTATAAGTGCTCTAGGAAATGCTGTAATGTGATTTAAAAAGTATTCTAAGTAAGTAACTTTGTGATCCGTCTTCATGAATTCTATTTCCAATTTTTATATTTAATTAGTCAGCGACGAGTGGTCCTATTACAGTCTCAGAGGCGGAAAGATATTAATGCCATGCCATTTATACTCCATTTCGTTAATGACGTACCAAGTAAGCTTACTTGCTGGAGTGGTACGGCATAAGATTGATAGCTGTTCTGCCGTAGCCATGTCTCAGTAGGAACCCGCCTACTCAGTTCCCTGTCAGGCCGAACGGAGTTCCCTATAGGGGTGGAGGAATTGGGGCTCAAACTGCTTGGGGGAACGAGCGCATTGCTACCAACTGAAGAACTATTTTGCGTGGCCGTCCAGTGCAAGTGCTCAATATGATACGGTAAATTTGCTATTGAACTATAGTTCACGAGAAAACTTCAAGATTCAAATTAAATTGCATGTCTGCATTACTATTCATCTGAAATTCACATGTAATTGCACTTAGAATTTATTATTATTACTATTATTATTATTATTATCATTATCATCATCATCTCTTGTCACAGGTTTATTTCCTGGTATTCCTTTTCTTGAACCAGTGATGCACCTCACCTCTCAGGCTTCAAGCTTCGCACTGTAGCACTTTCCGTATTATGTGTGATGTTCCCAGGATAGTTGTTTTTTGCAGCGAATGTATGGAGTGCTTTCCAGGAATTAGTTCCAAATATTTTCTCAACCCTCTCGTAACTGTACCCGTGGCCCCAATAATTACTGGTATCACAAAACATTTCATGTTCCACACTCGCTGAATTTCGATGCTTAAATTTTTATATTTTAATTTCTTCTCTGCTTCTTCTTTTTGTTGTTGTTGTTATTATTATTATTATTATTATAATATGTACATGTATTCTCCTTACTCGCAACAAATGGCATAACTATTTGGAAATTTACTTATTTTATTTTTCTCGCCTGTTAAATCTAACTTCAATTTTTCTTGGAATTATTATTAATTCATTGCTATTATATAAACCGTCATATTTTCTATTTTTCTCTTTAATTATTTTTTGTGTATTTCTGTGTACGCGTGCTAAATTTGTAATTGGCCACTGTGCTATTAAGTTTGCACGTGAATGAACGCGAATTGAATTGAGTTATACTCCTAGTTTCACCATGGCTTCTCTGTAATTTACTTTATATGCGTAATTAATGCCAACTTTTGCGGATAGAGGGTGTCGCGTGGTCAGCGCAACGGATCCCCAGGGCCGTTAATTTCGGTTTTCTAGACCGAAGCCTCTACTCTTCCATTGAAATAGCTCCTCAATTATCCTCACGAGGCTAAGTGGACCCCGTTTCAGACTCACAACTTCTCAGAAAATCTCGTGGCGCCGGGAATCGAACCCGGGAACTCTGGATCTGTAGCCAGGAACTCTAATCACTAGACCACAGAGGCGGTCCACGAGAGATGTTACGTTACGAAAGTATCAGCTCTGTGTATAGAAACAGGTGAAAAGCCGGTTGTGCATGAACTTTCTTTGAGGGAGTGAGGGCCCATGGGTTAAAGATTCAGCAATTCTGTTGTCCCGTGTCAGCTAAATTCCAATTAATACGTCCTTTAAGCGTAGTAATTCCGCAACCTCCACTCTAAGTATGTGGTCGGTGAACTTATGAGGAGGGTCAAGGGAGGTCTAAGATCACCTCTATTCTCGAATTTGTGAACGAAAATTTTTGCTGTTATGGAGACGACAACAAGGAATGGGAGGGAACGAAGAAGAATGAGAGAAGGGAAAAAACCCTCTAGTTTGCTTGGAAAATAGAAAATAAAAGATAAGATGCTAGGGTTACGACAGCCTCAAAAACTTTCCTCTTCATATGCTGTGCTCTGAAGAGAGACAGAGTTTAATATCATAGATCACCCATGCCGTTTCCCATGCTAGAAAATGTTTACTCTTCGTGACAACGTAATGTAGACTTTGCAATGTAGTTACGGGCTCAGGTTATTACTGTCACCGTCACAATTTAGTGGTTCACAAACAACCTCGACCCACGAACTCTTATTTTAAAATTCGTCATTCTCAATGATCCTCACGTGTCCTGACCGGAATTCGAAAATGGAGCCCTTTTGGTCGAAAGTTCTCAGACCACGTGCCTCAGACCTGAGCAAGCGAAAACTGTAACATTTATTTTACCGTAAAGAGAATATTGGTAATTACCGAAATCAAGTCTGCTCTGTGATGAATATTAATTATGTAGGTATTTTTACATTCCTACACCAATATAATATAGCGCATACCCTCCGAAAGGAAAATTATGAAATATTACAGAAATGAGGATATATGGACCGCAATAATTCCTATCAGATGACAATTTTGGAGTCGAGCGAAATGTAAAGAAAAAAAATAGAACATTGAGTCAGTCCATGTAATGAATTCAGTGAAAAATATATGCTAAATATTTCAATTTTCTCCGGTGGCTCATAAAACGGGGAAAGACCTGCAGATATTTTTTCTGTACTGTAAAACTTTAGTAAGCAGTTAATAATCACTGAAGAAAAAGACCAGAATGCTTCTGAAGGGACGTACCTGATCCACAGAATAATATTTTTTTTTAATTCATTTGTAGGGCAATTCTAAATCTTTTATTAGCGGGGAAGTGATATTTACTATGACAGTGCCTAAGATATATCATGGATTATTTGCGTCGATAAAGAAAACACTGAAAGAACAACTTTGGAATGAGAAATGAAATTATACAGTTGTTTCATTTTCCAAATTTATCTTTGAACGAACATTTTGTTAGGAAGAACCAAAATATAGGAGAAATTCAAGCAAGAAATTATACTGCTATTAAGTGTCCGATAGTGCATGAAATTAGTCCAATTAAGAAATAAGTGTCTAAGGTGAAACAGGAAGAAAATATATATATCCTGTGAACTGAGAAATGGATGGCTTCAGATAAAAATACTTAAAATGATTATTAAGCAGGATGGATAATGAAGAACTCCAGAACTCTCACTTCATTAAAAACAAGAGTGACGTGGAGACGGAGACAGGTAATTCAAAAGATATTTACTCCGCAGAGACAGGCTTCAGACTAATCCGAAGAGGGCAGAAGCAGAAGACTTTAATTAGTTATGGTAATAAGTTTGCTACGTAATATTCAAATTAAGGCTGATTCTGCATAGACCATTATCAGAATGAGGATGCTGGACTTTGAACAGTGCGTTCAGTACAGATACAGAGAAGAGCAGCCATTTCAAAGGAGTCTCATATTGTATGAAGACTGTCAACAACAGGAAATAAGTCAACAATATATTTCAAATTATCAAACTGTTATGAAAAGACGAGAAAGTAGTCTGTATATGCCTTCTACAGGGTGATTCATATCAACAGTAGCGTGACCTATTACGTTTTACTGACAAATTGTGTAATCTTATGTTCCAATAATGTATTAAATTATATCACAAATTAGTTCTGGAGTTACTTGCAAGAGAGAGGTGTTGAATTCACTTTGGGATATGATATTTTTGAGGCTAGATAAATCGTAAAAGAATAGTTGTATCCGAAGTTGTAGCTAGAATGATTTAGAGCCGATTAGATCGTAAGTCTTTTTACTGTATATTTACTATATATCTATCATTTCACTAAATATTGTCACATGCTGAGTATGTCACGCTACAGGTAACTTCACGTGGGTCTCGGATTTAGCGAATATTTATTGAACGCGAATTTGATATGTTTCATTCTGGTCCGTCACACTAACAATATTACGAATGATAAAACAATTCCGTCCAGTGTGACTATTGAAGCTTTAACACTTCACTTCTTAGCACCCTAACATGTTTCGGTCCCTATAGACCATCATCAGAAAATACAAAACTATATATATAAAATTATATATATATACGAGGGGGTACCCAAAAGAAACCGAACTTATTTTTTTTTAAACTTATTTATTCAAATTTTAAGCACAAACCTTCAATCCCCTTCAAAGTACTCTCCACTTACACTAATACACTTGTCTAGTCTTTTATTCCATTTTTCAAAACATTGTCTAAATTCATCTTTTGAGATGCTTGACAGCGCCTCCGTCGTTTTTTTTCCTTCACCTCAGCAACATCAGCAAAACGCTGAAAAAAAGTTTTGATCATTTCGGGACTCTTCTTTCAAAGCACAGCATGCTTCCACGCGACCTTGTTTTTGTTAAGCAGTCAGCAGTCGTGGCACGAATTTCGCAGCCATCCTTTTCATTCCCAAATAATATGTCAAAATTCGCTGAACTGAGCTCCAAGTCACTCCCGACAGCTCCACAATTTCTTCAATGGTCCGTCGTCGATCTTCCTTGATGATTTCACGAAATTTTCCAACATTTTCATGTGTTCGGGCCATTGCAAAAACGACGATCACACAAAACAGTTGTCACTATAAACTCTGCCGAAACTAGTCCTTACCTTCTGAAGCAACGGTAGTCGGCTTTTCGACTCAGGAATGTTAGCTCTATGCGCTCATAGCGGCAAAACGCGGTACTACAAAAGCTCTGCCCACAAAAAATTAGTTCGGTTTCTTTTGGGTACCCCATCGTATAAACAACACAGCACACTACGAACAAACATAGGACGACAACAAGAACTACCTTCCCAAGAGAGACAGGCGGCACAAGTTCGGCCCCGTCAAGAAAAACGAAAGGACAAGGGACACGAACCAATTCGGTTAAAGAATTTAACTTAAATAACAAAATTTTTAAAAAAAACTTTAATGCATCAAGGACAGTTGCTGTATTTGTAAGAAATTTGAATTTTGTATCAAATGTATATTACAAATATTGTATATTTATGTATTTTAAAAATCAAAACACCCAATGTAATAGTAGTTTCTAAAAGTATCGATGTTCCCTCTGATGATGGTCTATAGTGACCGAAACATGTTAGGGTGCTAAGAAGTGAAGTAGTAAAAGCTTCAACAGTCACATTGAACGGATTTGTTTTATCATTTGTAATTTATTGAACGCTGATTCTTACACACTCAAGTACCATTAGTATCACTTATTACGTTACCAGTATCACAATCTGCACTCTTCAGTATTCAACTATACTCGGCAACTGCTGGAGCTTCACTGTCTTCGACGATTGCTAGAATTTAACAATGCTCTTTCGAAGGCTGCAACTTCACTCTCTCGGCGGATGTATTAAACTCTCTTCGAAGGCGGCTAAGACTGACTCGTTACCGCGGAAGTGCATTATTCCTGCTGGTTCAACAACCCGTTGGTTAGAAAGTGCAGTATTTCCCGTTGTTACGTAACACTTCTAACAGTTCGTTGTAACCTAGGAGACTCACTGTTAGAAATACCATGGAAGTGACCCTTCCGGATTCCAAATGCGTGACAATATTTATGTAAAACTGGATTTGAAGGCTAGCGAGGATGTGCATGTGGTAAAGCTGCAGGAAGGACACGAACAGACAGGTGGACAGAAATGTAGGTGAGAGGTCGGATGCTAGACATGTATCGAACTGTATGAAATCCAGAGCCATCTTGTGCCCCACTCACCCACTAATTGCATTCGCGAGGAGTACTGGATAAATTAACGACCCCAAGCTCACTACGTGTATTTGTGACTCTTCGCTGCGAGCTGTTGGAGCCCTGCCCTCGAGTGTCCGTAATATGGTCAGACTTTACTGGAAAATGGGCTCCATCTTACGTGCTGACGAATTCTCTTTATTAGATTTCGGAACGAACTTTATTCAGTTGCCAGAGGTTGTCTAAATTTTTTGTGAACTTGGGCCCAAGTTTTTTTTTGTTTAATTCCTCGGGGTCAGTGTTTTATTTTTTACAATAAACTGCACAAAGCGGATATTGGGGGTTTTGGTATAAAACTCGGCGAGAGAGCGAGAAGGAAGTGGTTAGGATAGGAGGAAGGGGAATTTTGGCCGTGCGGTGTTACCATAAACTAGAAGAGAACCTCACAGTCTATCAGGACGCGCGGAGTTGCTCCTGGAACACCGTGCTACAACGGTAACCAATAATCACAAAAGAAATTATATAAATTCAACTCTTATACTATTTTTTTTATGTTCCTAAATACCATTTCGTGTACACGCATGTAAAACACAGTTTAGAATTTCTTTGATAAATTCTTACAATAAATATAAAAGTTTTCAGACGTATCGTCTTCTATCTGTCTTTTACTTGCGTTACTTAAATATCCTTGCATGAAGTGCCCTTAACTGACCGTATTCGTCGGCTTATATGGGACTACAACCATTCCTTGTGTTTCTTTTTAGAGTGTTCAATGAATTTGTGCTTTAAATCTACTTCCTAAGGGCTGTAATATGCAAAAGTCTACCAACTGAAGCATTATTTATGGACATTCTACTCGTATTAGTAGGCCTGTTGGCATAATGGCATCCAAGTGTAGTAATATCACTTAATTTGGTTGTAAAAGTATTTGAGTGGCAAATATTTGGTGGACATTTTTCTTTCTCCTGTTCTATGTGTCTTTCCAAGGATCCAGATTATAGTATCGCTTACTTCATGGAGAGATAGAAAACAATTTTAGCAGACAAAATGGAGAGGACAAATTCTTAACAGTTACACTTAACACACTGGAGCAGAGGCCTCCGTAGTCTAGAGGTAACGTTCCCACCTCATGACTCGTAGTACGCGGGTTCAAATACCCGGCGGAGGTCGTCGAATTTTTAAGGGCGGAAAAATTCAGGGAACAAGTCCTCCGGGAGGGACTTTAAGCTGTGTGTCCCGTGTCGCAACTTTACGGCACGTAAAAGAACCTCATATCCACAAAGGGGATCACTGAGCCAAATTCCAGGAAGTTTCCCGCCCAACAATAGTCTCTAAGGCCTCTGATAGATGGGGGAAGCATTATAGACACCGCTAAGCAAAGTGGCAGAACTCGCTTGCTCGGCGGGACTGATGGTACGCACCATTTATCGGTAGGGTATAGAGACTGGTAGAATATCATAGAGGGAAGCACAATAGATCAAACTGGTCGCGGTGCATGGGGAAACCCACCCTCTCTAAATAATAATAATAATAACACACTGGAGCACTTGATGTAAGTCACGAGGAGCCTCCTGAAATAGGAATTTCATGCAACACGCGATAATACATTTCGTAACGAAGGAAGACAAAGCAGAAGAGCGTCCAGACGCCTACATTGTTACACCGAGTGGATGTAACTATTGCGTACACGAGTCTCTTTTCCAGGAAGCGTGAAATTCTCACTTAAAAACAACAGCCGATCGTAACAGGAGAGTTATTATTTCTAGCTCGATGTTGGGCTGATACAGGATAAGACTCGACGGATGAAATTAAATATAAAGTAAACCCACGTAAATCTATTATTTCCGCAATCTGTCAAGTTTACTAGCGTTAGGTACTCACGGATATTAACATTAAGGTATAACGCAACTGTAAACTGAGTACATTAGGTACTTCCTTACAATGTCTACAAAATTCTTCAAACGAACATTTTATTTTTGTTGGGCTGGATGACTCTGATGGTGCTTTGATCGTGAATGGGCCGGATAATACATAATAATGAGCATGTGGAGCGGACCACGGTGGCTACACGGTCTAAAGCATGAACAGTCTTCTCTCACTCGAACACTGCGATCGTTGGTTCGAATTCCACCAGAGGCACGGGTGTCTATGCGCGTTTATTCTGTGTCTGTGTTCTTCAGTGTGTAGGTAGCGGCATTGTGACGGGCTGATCTCCCCTCTAAGGAGTTCTACCGACTGTGTATAGGATTACGAAACTGAAAAGGCGGTAAAAACCCCAAATGGCTATAGAGCCATAGAGAGAAAAGAAAGAAAAGAAAGTTGAGCATTGTGTTCAATGGTAATTGGTATCAGTAAAAAGAAACACTTGGAAAAATCTCTCCTCAGTACCGCTCTCTTGATCATGAATTTCGTTAGGTTTGACTTGGGATTGAACCCAGTTCTTCAAGGCGAGAAACCTAAGAGTAACTACTGGGGATGGCCGCGCCATAGCTCAAGCGGTTAGTCGCTGGTTTCCCATCGCGGCGACCCGGGTTCGATCCCGAGTCTCGTCAAGTGGAATTTGTGGTGAACAAAGTGGCGCTGGGGCGGGTTTTCTCCGAGTACTTCTGTTTTCCCCGCCAATCTTAATTCCACCAAATTCTCCATCATCATAATCACCCGGGGCAGGCTACAATAGGTCAATCAGGGGCCGCCATGCCGAGTGGACCCAGTTGGACTTCCCCCCCCCCCCACTAATCGAATTTAAAAAGCAACTACTGCTCGGGATGGTGAACATGGATCTGAATATAAACATAAGCTAAAAGGGAGTCAGTTTTGACACATTTTATTTCACTTCATGTATCTTGTTGAACCGATTTCAAACTGTGACGTGTGCTTAGAGCAAGGCACGCGGGGAGTGCAAACTGAGAGACTGTCTTTGCGTCACACACAACACATTTCTTTCGCATTACATTGCCTTCGCCGACAGACTGCCCCGGGAAAAAGCCAGTAGTCTCCGTCTTTTTGTATCAGACTGCTGACTTGAACGATTTACTGGGCGGCGTTATCAGCCTTCCCTAATGATTAATTGATACAGGGGCAGGCACGTGAGCTCCGAATGTTCAGGGAGAAGTAAATTAAACGGACTACTTTTAGACTCAGAGGGTATGTCGAAGTGATTCTCGGATTCCAATACAGAGTATTCAGCATTAAGTGACGGTAGAGCAGTAGTAATGGAAGTAATAGTAGTTATTGTGGTCGCGGGTTCAAGTCCCGATGGGGTCATTGGATTTTTGTCAATTGACCTAATCCTTCCAGCCCTACTATGGCCCGAGGGTCAACTCAGCCTCTAACAGAAATGAGTACCAGATATTAATTAAATAATTTTCCTGTGGAATAAAGGGCGGCCGGCGCGTAAGGCTGACAACCATACCGCCATCTTTGAGCCTATTGTGTAGAAAATGTGGGACCCTCAACGTCTCATAACCCTATGGGCCTTCAAGGTCTGTTACAGGAATAGCTTTACTTTTACTTTACGTACTTAGTAGTGGTAGTGGTAGTGGTAGTAGTATTTTCAGTAGTAATATTTATAGTAGCTGAATTATAGTTTACTAAATTGTTATTCAAAAATTAATTCCTGCTGACTTCTTAGTTTTGCAAGTCAGAACCCCTTTTATGCAAAAGGAGGAACCAATACAAATAATTTGGCTCAATTTTTAAATAACACAGACCAAAATACATAGTCTCGTAAATACTCGTAGTTCGAAATACAGGACTTGCAACCTTGCTGAAGTTTTCAACCAATTATTTCTGTCATAAAATGCGAAACAGTAGAAAGACTTTTGAAAGAGAATGAATTCCCTCTATTTGTTCACCATTGGCAGGTCGTCAGACACTTGTAGTCTGGAGGCCAGCAAACTCCGCACTAGATACAGTATCGTCAAATGTCTTCTTTTCTCTTCACGGACTAGGCATGTAAATCGTGTATCGTTTCTACTTTCCAAAATTCCCTTTTCCTTCCTGTTCATCTCCTATCAGTATAATTTCTACGCTATTTTCACCCGTCATCATCATCATCATCATCATCATCATCATCATCATAATTACCAAACAGTGCTATTTGAGCCATAATCTTCTTAGAAGTTTCTGCCAGATTTGCTTGTTCCCGGCTGTGTGTAGCGAATCAAACCATTTGCTTCTCACATTTTTGTGTTTCGTAACATTAATTTTTTATAAGAAGCAGGGTCGTCAGCCCTGCGCCCAACATCGAACCTGGAGGACCAGGTCCCTGTATTTATATCCCCCAGTGACAGGGTGGCCCAGTTATAGCCCCAGGCACTGGGTTCCCTTTTCGTCTTGTTCTACTCGCAGGGTAACGGTAGAGTTCTTCTGAGCCCCTTCCACACGGAAATTCACCCGCCATATCCATATTTCTCCCATGGTTACAAAAGTAATAAATGTAATTGTACTTTCCACGTAAGTTGTGACATTTCAGGCTAATGATATAAAAATAAAATATTAGACGTAAATTTTGATATAAGCTACTGTAGAAGTTAACGGAACCTCTACACCCTCTACAGGCTGTAACTGTCGGAATCAGGGGCAAAACAACGATATTCTGAGTTAATGTTTCTGATATGAGTAGAATTATACTGAAAAGATTATGCGGTTGCACTTTGCCTGTAAAATTATTCTTTTCGCACTGGAAAAATACCGATTTAGTGCTTACGTCACTTACGTGGCTGTCATTTATCCAATTCGTGTCGAAACCATATATACTGTATTTTCTTTCTCCTGTATTTTATACTCTTCCTGTTCTTACACATCTGATATTTTTTCTTTTTATTCTTCTTCTTTCTGAATCATAATTTTTAATTTTTCTACGTTTCTTCTTCTTCCATTATTTTCCTCTCATGTTCCTATCATTTCCTCTCCATCTACGTATTTAGACAACGTTAGAACCTTTGCTTCCCCCAAAAGGTGTCTCCACCTTGTCGTGGTGGTGGGGCTTGCGTGACTCTGTGACCTGGAGAGCTATGCCGGCGGTGATTTAACTACTGGTAGGGTCACCCATGCCAGAAATGTGAAAGGGTAGAGTCCAGACTAAGAGAGATAACCTGGTCCTCCAGGTTGGAGGTTGGGCATGGGGATAACCGTTTCCTGTAAAAAGAATGTACTTCAGAAACCTAACAACCAGCCTCGGATAAGTGGAATATATGGGAAACGGATTAATCAAAGGACAAGGAACAGTGATATTGCGATGGCAACTTGGAATGTACGCAGAATGCTGCAACCCGGAAAGGTGCAGGAAGTAGCCCAAGAAATGATATGTTAAAAGGAAGGCTATATTCCGAAAGAAGAAAAGGAAGGATGAGATGGCCAGACGATGTTGAGATCGACCTGAAGAAGATGAATGTGCAAGGATGGACAGAGAAGATGAGGAATAGAGAGCAGTGGAGACGGGTTGTAGAGGAGACCAAGGCTCACCCAGGGCCGTAGCGCCCAGTGGCAGCTACATAGAATCTGCACTTTCCACAATTCCCAAAATTAGGAGAGCATCTATGAAGAAGCTGGCTCAGGATAACGACCAGTGGAGGGATCTTGTGAACACGGTAATGAACCTTCAGGTTCCATAGAATGCTGGGAAATTCTTAAGTAGCTGCAGAATTGGCTTCTCAAGTAGGGCTCAGCTCCATAAGTAAGAATCTATGGAGAAGGTTTCTCAAGTTTATCTTAGTGTTGATCTGTTAAAATCATTGTTTTTAATAAAGTGCACAGCAATGAAAGTGCATTTCACATAAACACTGAAACACCGCGAAGCAATTATATAAATCGGATCGTGGGCTCAGACAAGCAGACAGACTGAGTTTACAATTATTTTCAGAAGAGTGTCTGCACGAAGTTACTGTAAGTTGTTCATGGAATTCAACTAGGGACGCATTTCCATAATGAAATACGAGTATAGCCCTTAGTCAACTGGTCAAAAGGTTGAAATTTTGCAGAAAACAGTTTTATATTTGCTGCTGTATGACCCCAGACAGTCTACAGGTAAAGCTGAATTGAAACAAACCTTTATATAGATCAGTTTAATAATTTCAGCACTTCAAAAAATATTGAAGTATTTCGTGATCAATTTTAAGTAGTTATCGGTACAGTTCAAGGTTTGGAAAAGAAACGTATTCATTTTAGTTAAATCAGTTTTATGTACGTGCAAAAGCTGGCGGAGCTTCAATTAAAAATTTTCCGTCCGTTCGTCCATCAGCCAAATGGATTTTCAATGAATTTGTTATTGAGGTGTTTCAAATTTTTAGTAAGAGTTGACAAAAATAAATAACGTACTACATGCATTTCTGCTCGTACTTGGAAGACAACTACTTAAATATTTATTGGAGCGGAATTATATTTCGAAGAAACCCTGAAGATGGGAACGAACATATATATTCCCAGTACAGATTTTCCTCAAGTTGTACCGTTTCATGCTAATTAAATTTGAAATGCTACGCAATATATCATTTTCCTGTATTGTAGGTCTATAATAAATAATCAGATCGCCTCTGTGGGCTAGTGGTCAGAGTTCCTGGCTACAGATCCAGAGATCCCCGGTTCGATTCCCGGCGCTACATGATTTTCTGAGAAGTAGTGGGTCTGGAACGGGGTCCACTCAGCCTCGTGGTGATAATTGAGGAGCTGTTTCAAGGAAATAGCGGCTCTGGTCTAGAAAACCGAAATTAACGGCCGTGGGGATTCGTTGTGCTTACCACGTAACACCATCTATCAGCAAAAGTTGGCACTAACTTCGCCGACAAGCGGCGGTCCTTCGGTCGGTATAGTTCGCTTGCGGACTAGACGTCACGGATTTTTTCTGTTAAACAATCAACTATGATTTTTCGAACTCAGGCCAAAAGTACGATAATCAGTATTAACTGATCTAAGCTTCTTCGTACCTGAATTTATAAATCTATATGTATGTACATATGTATTCCACTAAAACATTTTATGTAAAAGTATAACCATATTTTCAACTCACTGGAATAAATATTTAAAATATTTGAACTTATCGCAATAAGTACTTCTCATGGATGATAGCATGTCATTAATTTTTCTTTCAGCGGAATTAGCCTCTTAAGTTTACATAATCTCGTTTTTAAAATTTGTTTGTAGAATTCGGAAAATTCTCACCCTGCGTTACAACAATTCAGTATATACACACATAATTTGTACGCTTCTCCAAGTATAATTAGAATGATCTAGTCAAGGTGGATGAGGTGGGCAGGGCATGTAGCACGAATGCGGAGGGGAGAAATGCATATAGGATATTGGTGGGAAAGCCAGAAGGAAAGAGACCATCGGGAAAACCAAGGCGTAGGTGGGTGGACAATATTAAAGTGGGTCACAGAGACATAGAATGGGACAGTATGGATTGCATTGATCTGGCTCAGGATAGGAACCGCTAGAGAATTCTTGTGAACACGGTAATGAACTTTAGGGTTCCATAAAATGCTCTGCTGAATTACCGCCGCAGAAAGCAGGCGGCAGACTTTGGAAACCCCTGCTACTCTAAGTCTTAAAGAGCCTGCGCGGTACAGTGGATTCAGGATGCGCGCAAGACCTTTAACTTCATGTTGTACTCCCACTCGTTTCTGGTATGTACCTTGCGTTTTATTTTATTCAATTAAATTCCAATTTGCCTGAAAGCGTAAAGAGAGCCCTATATACTCGTACTGCGTAGATGTTACTTCACAACGCAATTCCACGCATGAAGTGTATTTTAAACACAGGCCAAGAAACACGTTGTTAAATAAACTCATTTCTATTTTCCATCCTATTAGAGGAAATATCTAAGAGCGCCGTAAAGAATATTTATATTTATGTACGAACCTATTATAATTAATTTTATTATTATGCATATTTCCTTAGGTACTGATACTGCAAGGAGATGCCTGAAATTCGATTAGCAAAAGGGACAGAGACCAATATGTGTACATGGTAAATAGGCTTACCAATCTGAAAATAACGTACTCTTGGAAACATAGTACACGGTATAATAGACTCTTATATATATATATATAAAACTATTTGTAAACGTATAAGACTATAGCGTAGGCGGTATAGCGACTGGCTACGGGCTGGACGACTGAGGGGTCCGAGTTCGAGTCCCCGGTACCGTTAAGAATTTTCTCTTCTTCAACACGTCCAGACCGACTCTGGGGTCCAACCTACCGACTATCCAATGGGTACCGAGGGCTCTACCCTCGGGGGTAAAGAGGCCGGAGCGTAAAGCTGATCACTCACCTGCAACTAGTGCCACTGCCCTATAAGCATTTATGGCGTAGTGTTTAATTAGTTAATCACACGGAAAACTTTACTTTTTATAAGACCCACTACATTGTAAATACAGTTATAATATAATGATTGGAAATTGTGTTATAATGATGGGATTGAAGATCAGAATTGCGTACAACATTTTAGTCAAAGGATTGAAGACTTCTCTTCACTACAAGTCAGACTTCCTCTGAAGCAACCATTTCTGCTCTCCTATGCTGATTCATCACCTCTCCTCTGGTGCGGAAGGTAAAAATATCCACAATCCCTCTGTGATATCCTCGTGATGTGGAACTTAAGCGCAGCAACAACTGTCTTTAACTGCTTGAGTAAAATTTGCTTCTGAAGGAAGAATTTAAGTTCAAGAAGGATGAAATGGATATTCTTTAAAAGGAGACTTTTTTACAGTCATCGGAAATTGGGTGGAAATAAGCTTTATCGTGCCAAGCGTGTCTCGCGGGTACAAGAAGCAGGGACTAAAATTAAATCACATCACTTCCGGTAAACACATCCGGGTTAGAAGAATCTTTCGACTTACCCTCGAACGATTCCTCATTCATTCACATTCTATTGCATTTCCTATCAATTTGTTTCACTGGCCTAAGCTGTGTATCTTGTCAGTAATTGACACAAAAGTGCCAGTGTGGTTGTCTGGTTAATGAATTAGTAATTTCCTAAGGATATGAAGTTAATACAAGAACTTCTTGGAATAATATATTGGTTACTTTACTTTGATATGATACAAGCCGCACAGAAAATGACGCCTCAAACCATTATTCGTTGCCCCCGGGAAAGTGTTTACCGAGCCGTTGCCTAACAACGATTCGGAGGTACGCGGGTACAGACACATAAGACGGGAGGAATTTATGAAGTACGTCATTGAGGTGGGCTCAGGTGCCATGCCAAGTATTGGTTCAGACAGCATGATGATCTCATAAGCCTACTTTATCTTTAGCATACTCGTACTTTCCTTATTAAAAAAAATAAGCTTATGGAAACACCATGATGCCTATGTGTCTGTACATCCCCCTAGTATTTTTTGAATTTCTGAACCAGTGTTTATAAAACTTAAGTCCACATAACAGTGTACTTCATAAAACTCTCCCAGTTTTCTGTGCGTCTACATGTATCCCCTTATCGTTGCTAGGTAACGGCTAGATGAAATTGTTAACGGCAGAAAAAATACAGAGAAACATTAGAAGGATTTTTGAACTCGTCGTTTTCTATGCGGTTCGCGTCATATCAAAGGACGCGAAAACAGCCAACAGCTGTTTTGGTGCCGGGGTATTTGGAGCTGATTTCATATGAATTTGATGCCCTGAATTCAAATATGGCATTAGTTTTTGCCTAGGAGCTCAAATTTTTAAGATATAACATTTTGGTGAAATATACGTTACACTATTTTAAGTTAAATCAGTGGATCAAATAAAAAAACTCAACATGGAATTTTTATTACTATATTATAATTATATTTTTATTTTATTATATTAAATACAAAGATAGAGGAAAAAATCATCGACTATATATAACAGTCAAACCAACTATAGTCACGGAACACTACGGAAGCTTCTTTTTCGTGACTTTCTTGAATGTATTTTAGAACAGTCCCTTTTTAAACTCCAGCAGTAATCTGCCATCATGTGTGTATCCCATCTTCCTTGGTAGCGGTCCTCCATAGTTTTAATATCCTGGTGAAATCTTTCACCTTGTTCCTCACTGGTGTCTCCTAAATTTTCAGGAAAACTATCTAAGTGACTGTGTAAATAGTGCACCTTAATGCTCATGTTACAGCCAAGGGATTTGAAACTGTTAAGCATCTCGTTTACCAGTTCAACATAGTTTTCAGCTTTGTGTTTGCCCAGAAAATTTTCGACAACTGCAACAAATGAAGTCCAGGCTTTTCGCTCAGCCTCGTTCATCGAATTTGCGAAGGCAGGATCCTTAATGAGTTGTCTTATTTGTGGGCCGTCAAATATTCCTGCTTCAATTTTTTCCGTACTCAACTGAGGCATTTTCATTTCTATATATGCAAAGCATGATCCGTTCTTATCAAGGGCCTTTACAAACTGCTTCATAAGGCCCAACTTGATATGCAGTGGAGGAAAGATGATTTTCTCTCGTCTAACTAAGGGATCGTTAATGATATTCTTCTCCCCAACGTACATGTTTTCTCTCTTGGGCCATTCTTTTCTAACCCAGTGGTGTGTTTTGTCTCTGCTATCCCAGAGGCACAAAAAGCAGGGATATTTGGTGTAACCACTTTGCTGTCCAAGGAGAAAATTTACCATTTTTAAGTCCACACAAATCACCCATTGATGTTCATGATACTTTATCTTCTCTAAGACCAAAGCTATGGTGTTATATTCTTCTTTCATTTTCGTGGAGTGAGCAATTGGTATTGAACCATATTTGTTTCCATTGTGTAGAAGGACACATTTCAAACTTCGCTTTGAGCTGTCAATAAATAGGCGCCAATCATCGGGAAAATATTCAGGAAGAGCCATTTTTTCCAAGAGTCCTCTAATTTCGTGACAATATACAAGATTGTAATCTTGAGAGAAGAAGGGTAGCAGATCCGTTTCTCTTGTGCGGTAAAAGGAAATTTTGGTTTCTTGTTCCAGTAAATTTTTGTCGTTCAACCTAGAAGCCAGTAATTCAGAAGCTTCTTTTGACAGGTTGAGATCTCTGATGAGGTCATTTAACTCATCCTGGTTAAAACGTTGAGGGATTGACGACATCCCTTCATAATCACTGTCACCTTCATTACAATCAGAAGGGTGATTAGAGGGAAAATACTCATCCTCACAGAGCTCTGGTAGCTGGTGAAACGTTGGGATCGGTACTTCCTCTGAGTGAGGAACT
Organism: Cryptotermes secundus; assembly: GCF_002891405.2. NCBI lineage: Eukaryota > Metazoa > Arthropoda > Insecta > Blattodea > Kalotermitidae > Cryptotermes > Cryptotermes secundus. The sequence continues at coordinate 313,823 of NW_019739956.1, forward strand.
GGGCGTCTTGCAGAGGCTAAATCAGGATAAGTCCACTTGCTACGGTTGTTTCGATTGATTCCAGTAATATTTACTAGGCAGAAATAACAGTCATCGAAGTGGTTCTTGGGTTCTCTCCAAACCATCGGTACGCCGAATTTCAGACTTTTTCTTTTCCCGGTAGTCCACTGTCGTAAATGTTCTGTACAAGTTTTACAGACCTGATGCGGTGCCCAGGTTTTATCCTGATCACCAAGCCTAACACCAAAGTATACAAAATAAGCTTTCTTTACAAAGTCACTAACAGTTTTTCTGTTTTCTTTTAACGTGTATTCTCCACATATGTAACAAAACACATCAGGTTGATTTATACAACTTCTTCTTCTTGAACTCATTTTATTTCAATTCAGGAACACAAACACAACAATCTTCAACACAGTACGTTTTAGGTTAAATTTATAACAACTCTTTTACTTTTATAAACAAATATCACCCGAGGCCAACTTCGATGTACCCTGCACGGCGAGAACATATAAACTAACCTCAACTCTAGTGGAAGCGTTCAAGTTCACTTCACACCGGACAGACAATGCCATCTAGTGGATTTTGGGGGAACTCAGTGGACAGCAGACTGACAATAGGGCAAATATACAGGAACCAATCCTTGCATATGAGATTTAGAACTGCACAAAATACAATTAGAACTGCACATTTTGTGTAGAACTGCACGTTACAAAAACGCTGATCTAAAAAAGTAGAGCTGGTAGAGAAAAACTGATTTTATATTTAGATGCAGCGCCTTAAATATAACTAAAATTAGTTCTAAAATCCTAGACACCCAAAAAAAAAAATTTTTTTTTGTAGAAGAAATAATTATTTCTTCTAAGAACTGCTTGATTTTTAGAAGAAGGAAAGCAGGTTAACAAATTAGAAAAATATATTGCATTGCATTAGTAGAATGATTTGCCGTAGGGTTCAGAAAGTTGTGACGTAGTTTCTAAAAGCAAAAGCTGTGGAGACAGAGCAAGTGTTAAGTAATGGCCCGTACACACGCAGCTTTGCGGTCACGTTTTCTGTGGTCCGCGCAGAATTTTGCTATGCAACGGTGCTGCAAACAAATGCCTGCAGTAAGGAATCAACACGCAACAATAGAGGAAGCCGTGTTTTCTGTTGGGTTCGCCTCGAGGCTATATAACGAGGATCTCATGCATATATAATTAGAATTGAATCGAGAGATGAGCTCTTTGAAGTTAAATGAGAAGAGATGGCAGTTCCAGCAGGAAATCGAGTTGAGTTCCGGAGTTGGCATTTGCAGCATAGAACTGAGTCACGTTTCGAAGTTGGCAGTTCTAGCAGAGAACTGAGAGAGTCGGCAGGCGAATGTGATTGAGAAGAAATGGCAAGAAAGGAATCAGACTATGCAAAGAAAATTTGAGATGTGAATTAAAGTTACAGTGAGACTGTTACGAGTCCGTTGCCAGGATATGACTAAGGAAGACCGAGTACGTTAGTGTGTGTAATAGTAAACCGTAAGGCGTGGAAATAATCACAGCGTTTTAATTGCATTTAATTCCTGTGGACTGTATAAGGCGTCAATAAATCTAATCATCCAATCCAAAACCCGTCTATAAGACACGCACAACACAAAATCGTGGAAGTATAACGAAGGTTAGGCCCACTATGTACCACAAGGTAGAAAATACTGAAGCCCATGTAACAATCATGGATTTATGTGTACCTCATTCAGTTCCCGGCTAGTTAATCTGTTAAGATATTTATGGTGTGCAAAAGTTCTTTGACATTCGTGGAGAAATTTCGTTACTACCACAATTCTTGATTTTCGTAGCCATTTTCTGAAGAACAGTGGCCGGTATAGCTCCGTCGGTATAGCGACTGGCTACGGGCTGAACGGCTGAGGGGTCGGAGTTCGAAGCCTCGTAGGGGTAAGTTATTTCTCCCTTCCACGTCGCCCAGTTTCCTGTCCAACGGATACTGGAGTAAAGAGGCCGAGGCGTGTAGCTGACCACTCACCGCCGGCTAGTTCCGAGGTCAAATATAGTAGAGATATAATTGCACTATATCTTCACAACATAGCCCTTAATTTGTCAAACATAGGGACAAATTCATCTTTATTTCCTTTTAAGGCGCGTCCACATTACCCGTGCTCGTGCTCGTGTGGCTCGCTATGCTCGCGAGTAATGTGGACGATATGACAAGTCACGAGACAAGCAAATTTTTTATTTTTAATTTAAAAACTATAGCCAATAAATTAAAATACGACTACAGCCTATACACACTACCAGTAAATATACGGATCCTCACGCGCCGAAGCCTGGCGAGCAACTGAAGTAGTGTGGGCGAAGATTTACGAACACAAGTAAAAGCCAGACAAGTCTCCGGACGAGCACAAGCCTGGCGAGCACGAGTAATATGGACGCGCCTTTAGAAGAGCACTTGTATGCTTAATGCACGTCAGAGCAGTGAACGGTCACTTGCTGTCCTTGCTCTTAAATTTCCTCATTCATAGCAATACTCATCATAACTCTGTTGCAACCACATAAGTTCCTCAATTGATCCGAAATCATTAAATAATTTGCGACACCATAATATTTAAGTGGATAAAACTGATACAACTTTAAGTTAACTTTAAACAGATTGGCTCTAATATGAGCACTTTTTGTTCCAGAAAATTTCTAGGTTAATTTCTTAAAAGCTTCCATTTCCATTCCGAGACCTTACATTATTTTCCAGCAAAAATGGTGGTTCCGCTTCATGTGTTAACCCCTAGTCACTGTTAGAACCTCAGAACACATCACAACCATTTCGTTATAAGTTGCTAACTCTTAGAGTACTCACTGTCCTTCCCCAGTTATGTGAGTAAGAGCATTTTCGTTTACATCTACTGTGAAATGCGCTCTTATTGTTGAAAATCTCGTCGCATACCATGTTTTCGTTACGTAAACACCCCCCCTCCCAATCCGACTTCGTGGCATTTATCTGAGCTCAGGCGCAGTGCGAAATGAATCATTATGTTCACGAAACATGTAACGAGTGTAACCGACATATAGTATCTCAGCAGGACATAACCGCACTTATCAAGCCTGTACTTGCGAAACATTTCTGGATGTTACTTTGTTTCTGCCTGTGTTCCATTTGTTTTTCAGAAGTTATGCCACTGATCATAATACTGTCCCCTGTATTAGTGACTATAGACGGGGTTTGGTTTGGTGAATCGATTTATTAAACACTCACATGTCGTAACTACAAATAATTATAACATTCTCACTGGATTACACACTCTAAATATTATTGTAACTGTAGCACATAAAATATAATTTTCTGTGTCTGCTTTCGCTAGTCGTTGCTTGGTAACGAATCTTAGCAGGTTAACACTTGAAAGCTGAACACTCCTCTATTGAACTGCATTATGAATTATTTTACGAATCAATTCTGAGTCTGAGTCTTATATTACGACCGACGGTCAGTCTGCCAGTCTCACTTGGAATAGGGGTCTCTCTCTCTTACGAGAGGATGGGTCTGTCGTTTGCAATTTCTAATGCCCCTTGCCAGCGCAGTCAATTTCGGGTCCTAGTCCCGTGGGACTCGTAAACATACTCGTATTTTACTGTCTCAGATCCGAGACTTTTTTTCGTCGCCTCCTATGACTCGCAGGGTGACGGTGAAGGTATTCGACCCCGCCTCCACGCAGGACGAATCGTGAATCCTGAGTCAATTAAGTGTCCCCCTTTTATAAGTTCGGGATGAACCGAATACAGGGTGTGCGGATGGAAGGTATCCAAAATAAAACCATTATAACTCAGAAAGAATTTATTATACACATTAATGGGTTACACAATTACAAAGGGAAACTATCAAAGTTTTTTCTGCATATATAACTTTCTCAGTAAATTTAAATGTGGGCTCCCTTGGCGGCACGACAATTATCCAGGCTTGAAGCAAGTTTGGTGTTACCGTAGCCACAGTGTCCCTTATGCGGGCTTTCAGGTGTTGAGGGTCGTTGATCTAAACCTGGCAGACAATGTTCCTTGCATAACTCCACAAGAAAAAATCCACTGTGGTTAAATCTGGTGACCTAGGAGGCCAAGCGATTGGCCCACCTCTGCCAATTCATATCCCAGCCATCTCTCTGTCCAGGTGATTCCTAACATGGTAGCAAAAAATGTGGCAGCGCATGCACGTAAGGCAGATATTAGAAACATTTCAGAGTTTTCCTCTCCGATGACATAAACCGGATACGTGTATGACAATTAGTTTCTGAGATATATTTTTTTTTTATTTTGGATACCTTTCATCCGGACACCCGATAATAGTCACTGCCTTTATAAGTTCTATTATCCTTTGTAGCGGAAACGTGTGTTGTAATGAATTGGTCTTTAGTAATGTACCTTTGTTGAAATGTGGGTTAATTCTGCGGCAAGGCTCCGGTTTTCAAGAGTGTGTAACTTCCGTGCCCGTACCCATGAATATTTTTATTTAACACTTAGTAATGATTTGTCTTTAAGAATCGAATCTCCGCGGAAACGTGTTGCCAGTTCCTTTCCTAGGAACGCCTACATATCAAAATATTTTAAAAGTTATCTATGATCATGTTGCCATAAAAAAATCAGTGTATTTCAGCTATGGTGATCAAGACAACTGAAGGAGATAAATGTTGAATTGATGAGTTCGTGGAGTAATCTTACTGCAATAAGTGAAGTTTCGGAATCCCATTTTGAAAATGATCTAATCTTCTTCTAACGAATTTTGTACTAATGTTTCTCTCGTTCGTGCACATCAAATGAATTTTAGGTCGTATTATATCATATTTTTATCCTTTCTAGTTAAATGTAATTAAAATATATTGCAGAAGATACACCTGAAATCCCTTAATTGCCTTATACTAATCCATCTTTTCACACAACATGTGTGTTATGGACACAATGGTGTATTATAAAACAGCGCTGCATAATATGAATTGTGTACAAAAAAAGATAGCAGTAATGATGATTAATCGCTGAAATTAGGCTTCAGAAGAGCAAATTCTTCCTTAATTAAATTTAGTCTGCAGCTTAATTGAGTTTATAAATTAGGAACTCTTGCTTCAGTTCCATAGTATTTATATTTGCCGTCACTCTGAATTACTAAACAGCCCTTCTTCTGAGACATTAAATTTTACCACAGCTTCTTAAATACTATAAAAAAGAAACTTCTTAATTGCAAAATGTTGCACTGTAAGGAAATAGGTAGCAAGAAGATTTAACGCATACATATACGGTTAAACACTTCATACGTAACTAGTTATTGAGAGTACGTATCATGTGTCTTATGAAGATCTCCTTATATAGGCGACATTTAGTAAAATTCGTAGGATTGTTTGTGTGTGAGATTAAATCTACAGAAACGTCGGTCTTTTGCCATGAAATTAATTTTATGTGTCTAAAGTGGAGAACACTTCGTATGTACATTAGTTCATATTTACAGTATGCGCCAAAAAGTTTCAGTACTGAAATGAAGAGACATTCTGTTGATACCACTGTCCATTCATGTGAAGGCCCCTTGCACGACAGAACCTTCTCAAATCCTGAAGAAATGGTCCGATCACCACGTCCCTGTAGCATTCTTGGGTGACGGTAAGAACACTGCCTTCCTCATCCTCAATGAAATAGGGGCTTAATGTACCGTGTGCTGAGACGGCACACTATATCGTCATACGTGTACTGTGTAGCGGTTTCTGGACGATAACATGTGGCCGCTCAAAACCAAGGAAGCGAGTTGTCTGGCGACCACTTCCGTATGAGCGGAAATAATGCTGAATTATGAATAAAGTCTGCTTTTACCGGTTCTCACGGTCTCTTCGCTTTGCAGATTTCTTATATTTTTCTTCTACCCTGAAGATGGAGGCGATACGTTCCTCCGAAACGTCGGTTAACACCACATATACACGGTGCCAAATCCCAGAAGACTGCTTTCTTCATAGTCACCACCGTGAAAGCCTCAAATCTTACATAGTGGAGGGTTCTTTGTAATAACCCCACACTGTTAGGTACAACAAGACTTCCTAAGTAAGATGAAGTGATTTAAAGAAAATCGAGTACAGTTCTCCAGCATTTAACTATACAATTTATCAGTCTATAGAAACGCCGCAATAGGAAGTCTACATAGATATTTCGTTATGTCGAACAAAGGTCGGAAATTTTTGTATTGAATTGAATTCTAGAAATAAGCAACTTTCCGGTAAAGAGTACCAGCTTCTGAAATATAACACCGTGTAGTTCATTTAAATTCAGCAGACTTTTGGGAGTGGCATATCGCCTCCATTTCCAGAGCCGAATAACCAAAGTGAGATACCAACGTGAAAGCAGAGGCTTGCCACCTGCTTTCACTCTACTCTTTTGCTCGGCTTATTGACCCTGAAAATGAAGGCGATATGTTGCTCCAAAACGTCATCCGACTTTCAACAGACTACACGGTGTTATATCCTAGAAGACAGCACTCTTCATAACCACCGCTGTGAGAGTGTCAGACCTAAACAGTATTCTAGTGAATTCAATCAAATTCAGCCCTGTCACAATTCGACACATGCCCAATCATTATATGTACTACATCGCATCTGGGAAGCCAATATCAAAAGCCTGTCTAGGGCGTTTCATTGAAGCTGCTGCCTGGATTGTAATAAATATTTCTTCTTCTTCTTCTTCTTCTTGTATTCCTGTTACTGTCACTTGGAGCATAGGGCATCAGTGAAACTCATTGTTTCACATCAGTTCTTAATCTAAAACAGTAGGTAGGACTCCTTGGAAGGGAGATCAGCATGTCCCAAGGCCGCTGCCTAACACATTCACATAATAAACACAGACATCCATGCCTTGGTTGGGATTCGAGCCAACGATCTCAGTGTTCGAATGGGCGAAGACATTTCATGCCTTAGACCTCGCGGACACTGTGACGGGAAATTTAAATCATAATGGTCTCGATCCCAAACCAAATTTGAAACCATACTCTAGAGACAAAGAACAACGTTTACTTGACTACTACCTTCAATCCATACCTTTTGGTCCTCATTTCGTCATGTACAAGGCTATTAAACATTCAACTCTTTATGGACTGAAATGAGTCCCTGTTTTGTTATCTTGAATTTGATACGAACCGAGCATTAGTCATTAACAGTGTTCATGCAGATATGGAGTCCAATATATATTACTATTCACTCCGAGAATCTAATTACAAATTTCGCAGAATAACAGAAGGTTATGGATACAGATTCACGTAAGACCAAGTTGTATCATTTTCATTTTGCCCTGCTTTCTAGTGTACGTATAAATAAACTGTTTCTGCTAATATCAACAAACTTCCTTTCTTAGAATACCATGTTCTTCCTATAAAATTCCAGATATGAAATTTGTAATTTCCTTATCATTACTTATATCAGAACGAGCAGTTTATTATCAACACCGGGTTAAGGCTCTCACGTATTGCGTGAATGCGTTATTCACTAAATAATTGAATAATTACGAGACACTGATCTCCAGTGAAATTAAGAACCAGTGTTTAACTCATCTCTGTGTTTACTAGGTCTATATCGGTAGGAAATCGCACTTGAGAATCGAAGCCATGATGTTATTTCATAGCTATACATTCATTGTGTAATTCTGTAACATTCTACCTGAATGAGGAGCGTGTAGGCCACTGGTTCACAAATATCTGTAAGTAATATATTCTACAAGAGGAAACTGAAGTCAATCATGAATTGCAATTTCCAATCAACGTTTTCCACGCTCCAATATAAATGGCTGCGGTTAAACTGTGTTCTGTTACAGGGCCTGAGCATTTTTAGTTCTAGTGATAATGTAGTCATTAGTTTAGAATTTTATACTGAAATTTGAAATACGGAGATGAAATAACGTGAGGCTGGATACAACTGCATAAAGAAGAACTTCGTAGCTTCTAATTATAATAGTGACGTCACGAACGTTGAGATGGGCGGAATGTGTAGAACAAATGAGAAGGATAACGAGTACTTAAAATTTTGAGTCCAAAGACTGGAGAAAAGAGACCATTTTGGGAGGTTCGGTGTAGAGGGAGAAATAAATCAAATCACAAATACAAGTTGTAGGCGGTGAGCTAGGTCCACCTGGCTCAGGGCAAGCTTCATTGGTAAACTTTTTAAGTTACTAAAATGATGGGGAATATCTGGACCGGCTAAGCGACTCAACTGCACGGAGATATGAGGAAATGCAGGCTTCCTTCCAACCACACTTCTATAAATTTGCCTAAATTCCCACGTGCACCTCCGTGCGGGGGTTGAAAGTTTGCTGTAATTAATCGCTGTTACAGACAGTCGGCTGATGTAACCAACTGCTTCAAAATACTCACCAATTTCACATTATGCCGTACAAACACACACACACACACAAATCCTTACACCCTCCTACCCTCCTTACGAGAACCAAACTTCCCGAAACTCATGCTGCAAGAGTTCAGAATTTCGGCAACTGTAATTCCCTCCTCCCTCCTAAACATTTTCCAGATCAAAACCGAACCAAGTCTCTTCGGCTCACTGCCCATTTCTAAATTTCCACATCGCCACTCCGAAGTCATGTGACGACGTGAAAGTGATCCTGTTTCTTGCTTCTCTTAAAGTGGATACATCGACTCTATTGGTTGTGCCTTGACAAATGAATTACGAATGATTATATGGCGAATAAATGGTAGCTGTCGTGGCCTGTTTTATGGCACTGTCACGGAAAATTAGCTTACGGATTAAGACACCAAACACCTCAATTTAAATAGGCTGTATACGTGACGAGTTCCGAAACAGAAATGGGCGAGACTGACTTACTGATCTAGATGTGCGTATGTTAAGCACTTCTGCCAGTCATCACTTGTCATCCTTGAAAACGTCCGTGTAGAGAGCGAAACAAGTTTCTTTCGGGACGAATTAATTCGGTCGAATTGAAACATTTGAGAACGAAATAACACTTTTACTCACGGAGCTGAGACTTTCTTGAGAAGCTGCCAATTGTGTAGCTACTCAAGAACTTCCCAGCATTTTATGAAACCCGAAGGTTCATTTCCGTGTTCACAAGAGCCCTCCACTGATCCCTCTCCTGATCCAGATAAATCCAATCCATACCATCCCATCCTATCGCTCTAAGATCCATTTTAATATTGTGATATGTCTAACCGTTGCTGTTCAACGGGAGATGGAACGAGTTACCACGAAGACAGACCCTTGATAAACGGTCGGTTGCCAAGTTACGCAACAGTGGAAACGAGGTCACGCAACAGTAAGGCGTCTATTGCTAGACAATACGTAGGTGGACACACTTGACAACAATACCTGATATCTGTTGCCGAGCAGCAATGTGTTCTCTATGTTGTCCGTGCCGAGCCTAAATAAGGAGCAGCGAACACTATTCAGCAGTAGGACGTATCAACATGCCGCAACTGAAACAGCCCGTGACTCTGAAAGACAAGTGCTTACAGGAATGTGTCAACCTTTATTGTGGCACATTGGCGAGATGGATTTCGATATTGCGTCAGGCAGAAGCGTCTATCAGAATAGGTTACTGCAGTACGGAAATCAGTGTTTTGGCCGAATGCCGTCAGATCGAAAGAAGTCTATCAGAGTTTCCGTATTTCATAATAGAAATGATGTCTCCTCAATTAACGAAGAAGTTTGCCGACATGATCACCAATTACAATTACAACTCTCGGTATATACAAAATGTATTTTTGGATAGAGAACGCCGCAGCAGATTATGCAGTGCCATGTTTCGCTCTGTGCTGACACCTCATGTTTATGAGTATAATGAAGAAATAGTGTCGAGCAGTTTTACACAGGAACTACTAATTCAAACTCTGGACAGCGTACCTGGATTAAGAACATTGCATTTGAGATTTCGTACAAGCAGCATAGAAGGCGACCCGGGTGGACTTGCAAAGATGATCTATCACCTTAGGCATTTACAGATATTTACTTACGAGTATCATTGCACTGACGAAGTGATAGAACAACTGGGATTGCACTGTACCCACCTGAAGATGGTTTCTCTATGTCTTTCTTTTCGTGTAACCAACGCTTCTGCTAAGCACTTACTGCAACTCAAGAAATTAGAGATTTTAAATTTGTGTGGAACAGGAATTGATAAGAAACACTATGCGTTCCTACTCTCAAAATTACCTCAAATAAAGGAAATCGTATTCAGAAAAAAGGACGATTATATTTTAGATCATGTTGCAGAGAAGAACCTTAATAAGATATCACATGTCAGAGGTAATGTTGAGGATATCAGTAAGCTAGCACGGAGATGCCGCAACATAACTAACTTGGACATATGCCTATTTACTGAAGATCTGTCAGGCCTGGCAGCTTTGGCCACATTACACACCTTGCGACTTGCACGGGGAGACTATGCTAAATGTAATCTGAACGCCGTCCTAACGGATATAGGTCACAGACTTACCGATTTGACTCTGTATCTCATTAAACATATAAATCTTCAAGACATCATAACGCTGTGCCCGTCTTTATCGTCTCTGACCTTGTCGTTGTGCACATTATCATCGTTAGACCCAGATACTCAGCTCGACCCCCAGTTACCACATTTCAGAAATTTATCTTCCTTACACATAGTTAACATCCGTGATCACGAAAGGAGCCGTGACTACATTCGACATTACGTCAGTCTGAAGACAATTCGCTTGGATTTGGTTAACATCTTCACCGTGGAATTCATGAGGGAAGTTGTAAGGACTGGCACACTTGCAGACTTGGAGGACATTGCTGTATACGAATGTGAGCCTCATGCTATGACCGTGGAGGCTCTTGAGTTGCTCATAAAGCACTGTTCACATTTGAAAAGAATTAAGTATGTTGAAACCTGCAGACTGATTCCAAGGAGTTTTATCGAGGAACTTAAACTTCGGTTATTAGTGCAAAATTTTGATCTTGAGATTATATAGCTATAGAAATTCAATCCTTCTTTTCCAATGAAAGACGTATTGTAACGTGTCTGGAGTAGATACTTCCATGGTAACGCGAAAACGTTGAACCATTGCGTAGACAATGCCGAAACAACGAACGCGTTACCCCTGAGATGAACAACAGAAGGCCGTTGAGTAGCAACGGATGGGACGAAACACGTTACCAGCGTATAAAGAGCGTTCCCGAAGCAACGGATTGCCGAACACGTGAGACCGAACCGTGGCGAATGGTGTCTCGTATCCGGTCCGCAGAACACCTACATAAGGCGACAACTACAGAGCTAATTAGCTAGTTCTCCCCCGTGTGGAGGTGGGGTCGAATACCTCCACCGTGACCCTGCGAGTCGTAGGAAGCGACGAAAGGGAAGTCTTATGTCTGAGACAGTAAAATATGGTCGCGAGTCCCAAGGGACTCCGACCCGAGAAAGATCGCTCTGGCAAGGGCCAGTAGAATATGCACAAGACAGACCCGTCCTCTCGTCAGAGAGGGCGCCCCACGAAAATAAAACCGTAACTGTCAAACGGTAATAATTAATATCTGGTCATATCTGGGGCTCGGGCTCTACACCAAGACTTACTGACTGACTGAGCGTCAGTCGCAATGTGACTTTGATTCAGCAGTAGTGACTAATGTGCCGGTGACTAGTATTCAGTATGAATTGAAGTCCAGCAGCTACGAGTTGAGTTGTATCGAGTGAATGACAGTGACTCCAGCAGGAGAAGTAATTGTGATACTGCCGACGGCAGTAGTGGTGGAACTGTAAATTGTGTAATCCTAAGAAGGAGTGGAATAAATTCGCTTGATCCCAGACGGAGTGAAGTTATTTGTCGCGTTACATACACAGCACGTTACAGTATTGTCCATCCACCTACGTCTTCGTCTTCCCAGTGGTCTATTTCCTTCTGGGTTTCCCACCAATATCCTATATGCATTCCTCTTCTCATTCGTGCTACATGCCCTGCCAATTTCATCCTCCTTGACTTGATTATTCTAATTATTACTTGGTGAATAGCGAAGGTCCTCATTATGCAGTTTTGTGCAAACTCCCTAGCGACTAGCTTAGCTACGCATTTAAAACACGTAATGAAGTGACATCATGCAGCTGATAGTAACTTACGTCCAGCATACCAAGCAAACTTTCTGGTGTGAGAGAACTGATTTATTTATCTCTGTGTAGCAATTAAAAGCACACTCGTCAAAAAACTCAAGGGGAGACAATCCTAAATTTATATAAATTTCTAGCAGTACCGTTCTACTACATACATACCAGCGAATGTTGGACTTTAACTACACAGCAGCTCCAAAAGATCGAGTCTTCTGAAGTGAGATTCCCGAGATCAGTGACAGGCCATAGAAGAACAGACAAAGAAGAAACATAGACATTAGACAAGAACTCAATATATTGTGACATGTTGCGAAATCCGAGCTCCCCCCACACGAGCAGTGACGCGGCGGGTGAGTCAGCGCTCCCCTCCCTCCTCTCCACGGTAACGTAGCGCTCCCCGCCACTCCCCTCCGCGGTGACGTAACGCGCAACGCTAACGTAACCGTAATCAACGTCCTACTGTGACGTGGCACTCATTACGCCACAGGCAAGCACTGCAGCTATATAAGTGGATGCACAGTGCGTATCGATCAGTTCGAGTTCGAGTTCCAGTGTGGCTACCGCCGAAGACATTCCGAGTTATAAAGTAACAGCCAGCCGACTACAAGTTGGAGTATAGCAGCCGTCGCGGAAAGAAGATCCGGACGTGTGTGTAATTGTGTAATTGGGAGCGTGTGATACAGCGATACAAAGCTCCCCTACGGTAAACGTGT